>NC_092700.1:31544676-31789676 GCF_964275005.1 Diadema setosum | reverse complement strand
TTTAGCCCAAAACTTATTCACAGCTCTTCATACGAAATGTTTACAAAAGAGCAGAATTGATATATTAAGTTCTCTATACGGTAATGTAATTCTTAACAAAATGAGGCTCTAGATGATTTTGGGGAATAACATTTCGTTATTAAAGAAGCCCACTCGCTCACAGGTCGTTCCAATATCTTTTTTTATTCTCATGGGCCTTGGCCTTCTTCTCCAGGAGTAAAAACAAAAGCTTGGATTCTTATTCCACATAGAATTCTTCATGATCACGAATGTCAGTAGATAGATTATTTGAGATTTAAAGTACATTCCAGTTTCAAAATTCACATACAAACGAGAAAAGAAACTCTAATGCATCCAATTCAAAACCCCTCTTCACAGAGCATTGTTTTCACCTTAAACTCCCTCACTACCAGGTCGCACACGCGGTCGTCCTCGATCTGGAGCGTCTTGCACACCTCGGCGGCGATTTCGACGATGAGGTCCCGCGACTCGTCCGTCTGGATGAGATCGTCGACAGCCTTCATGAGCTCCTTGCAGGCGTCGCACTCGATGTCGGCCCCGATGCCCAATCTCGGATCGCGTATGATGTCGTTCCTGGCCGGGAAGGACATTGTGCAGACGAATGAGTCATGCTATATTATTGTAGGTATGATTTCATTTATGTTTGAAAAATGTGATTCTTACCAAGATGACACATCTACAGTTTTAATCAAGAAAAGGTTGTTTCACCCTAGGGTATATAAGGATATATTATCTGGAACTCTGCTAAGGATAATGGTACTTATTTATTTATTCATTCATTCCGTTTTATTTGTACAAGGTAGCCTTTGTATTCAACTTGATAGTGATCATTGGATCATTTCTTATGTCGTAGCATTGATGGTAAGGTAAAAAGTAGAATAATAGGTTGAAAATGAGAAAGCGCCAGTTAGTACACAGCGGCATACCGTTTTTCTGAAAAGTTCCTTTTTTTTGCAGAGTGCTGTTTTCGAAGTTGAATAACAACGTCAAAATATCCATCTACAATTTCTTAGTAGCGAAACAACATCATCATCATCATTATCATCTTCTTCTTCTTCTTCTTCTTCCTCATCCTTTTTCTTCAGAATGGTATTTTCCCCAGGGTTGATAAGGTGATCATTATTAGCACTACAAGGCTCTCAAAATGTGTTGCGTTTGTTTGATTATCCATTTACAGTCGTCCTTTCTTTTGTTTTGTTGTGTGTTTTTAGTTGTGACATAACGGTGTGTGGGAGAGGAGAGAGGCTATACTTACATCATTTTGACGTACGGGGCTGGCGTGCGAGTAGCTGCGGCACGGCTGTAGGACACCAGAAATGGCGCCAATTTGTAAGCCAGGGTCGATCTCGTCTGCTCGTCGAGAACGTATTCTCCGTTCGTGCTGACGTTAGCTGACGTTACCAGTTTGCAGGTCGCAATCACGACACAGAAGAACAAAGTTGCGAGTGCTACTGGACGTTTGGTGGCAAATGTCGCCATCATTTTTACCAGGTTCTGCGAAATACAGCTTCAGGATCTAGAAACAAAAAACCAATCCAGAAGTTTTGACCTGTTTGGAGTATGACAATGTTTTCTTTATCACGCGTTGGCCAATACAATCTTGTCTTTGCTTCCTCTCATTATTCAATTTGAAAGACACAAACACACACGTACACACACTATCTCTCTCTCTCTCTTCTCAGCTGTTACTTGTTACTGTTATTGGTATTCAACTGTTTTTCAACTGGTCTCTTACTGGTAATGTACTGGTCACTTATTGGTATTCAACTGGTTTCTAACTGATCTCTTTCTGGTTCTGAACTGGTCTCTTGTTAATATTCAACTAGTTTTCATCTGGTCTGTCAATGATTTTGTTCTGGTCTCTTATTGGTATTTGACTGATTTGTAACTGGTCTGTTACTGAAATTGTACTGGTCTCTCACTGGTAAGCAACTTTGTCTCTTACTGTTTTCCAATTGATCTCGTACTGGTCTACAACTGGTCTCTTACTGGTATTCAACTTGTCTATTACTGGTTTGCAACTGGTCTCTTACAGGTGTACAACTGGTCTCTTACTGGTATTCAACTGGTCTCTTACTGGTATTCAACTTGTCTCTTACAGGTTTACAACTGGTCTCTTACTAGTTTGCAACTGGTCTCTTACTGGTTTACAACTGGTCTCTAACTGGTATTCAACGGGTCTCTTACTGGTTTGCAACTGGTACGTCTGCTACTGGTTTACAAAGACTGGCTTCTTACTGGTATTCAACTGCGTCTCTTACAGGTGTACAACTGGTCTCTTACTGGTATTCAACTTGTCTCTTACAGGTTTACAACTGGTCTCTTACTAGTTTGCAACTGGTCTCTTACTGGTTTACAACTGGTATCTAACTGGTATTCAACGGGTCTCTTATTGGTTTGCAACTGGTACGTCTGCTACTGGTTTACAAAGACTGGCTTCTTACTGGCATTCAACAGCGTCTCTTACTGGTTTACAACTGGTCTCTTACTGATATTCAACTGGTTTCTTACTGGTATTCAACTTGTCTCGTACTGGTTTACAACTGGTCTCTTACTAGTTTGCAACTGGATTCTTACTGGTTTACAACTGGTCTCTAACTGGTATTCAACGGATCTCTTACTGGTTTGCAACTGGTCTCCTAATGGTTTACAAAGACAGGTCTCTTACTGGTATTCAACTGGTCTATTACTGGTATTCAACTGGTCTCTTAGTGGTTTTCAACTGGTCTCTTACTGGTATTCAACTTGCTCTCTTACTGGTTTACAACTGGTCTCTTACTAGTTTGCAACTGGTCTCTTACTGGTTTACAACTGGTCTGTGACTGGTATTTAACGTGTCTCTTACTGGTTTGCAACTGGTCTGCGACTGGTTTACAAAGACTGGTCACTTACTGGTATTCAACTGGTCTCTTAGTGGTTTTCAACTGGTCTCTTTACTGGTTTCCAACTGCTCTGCTACTGGTATTCAACTGGTCTCTTACTAGTTTGCAACGGGTCTCTTACTGGTTTGCAACTGGTGTGCTACTGGTTTACAAAGACTGGTCTCTTACTGGTATTCAACTGGTCTCTTACTGGTATTCAATTGCGTCTCTTACTGGTTTGCAACTGGTCTCTTAGTGGTTTTCAACTGGTCTCTTACTGGTATTCAAGTAGTCTCTTACTGGTATTCAACTGGTCTCTTACTGGTATTCAATTGCGTCTCTTACTGGTTTGCAACTGGTCTCTTAGTGGTTTTCAACTGGTCTCTTACTGATATTCAAATAGTCTCTTACTGGTATTTAACTGGTCTCCTACTGGTTTTCAACTGGTCTGTCACTGGTATTGTACTGATCTCTTATTGGTATTAATCTGGTTTCAACTGATCTCTTACTGGAATTGTATTGGTCTCTAACTGGTTTTCAACTGGTCTCTTACTGGTTTTCAACTGGTCTCTCATTGGTATTCAACTGGTCTCCTATATACTGGTATTCAACTTGTCTCTTATTGGTTTGCAACTGATCTCTTACTGGAATTGTATTGGGCTCTAACTGGTTTTCAATTGGTCTCTTACTGGTTTTCAACTGGTCTCTTACTGGTGTTCAACTGGTCTCCTACTTGTATTCAGCTGGTCTCCCACTGGTATTCAACTGGTCTCTTACTGGAATTGTACTGGTCTCTCACTGATATGCAATTTGGTCTCTTACTGGTATTCAACTGGTCACTCACTGGTATTCAACTGGTATTCAACTGGTCTCGTACTTGTTAGCGACTGGTCTTTTACTGATATTCATCTGGTCTGTTACTGTTATTCAACTGGTTTCTTACTCGTTTGCAATTTTTCTCTTACTGGTTTTTAAGTGGTCTCTGATTGGTATTCAACTGGTCTCCTACTTGTATTCATATGGTCTCTTACTGGTATTCAACTGGTCTCTTACGGGTTTACAACTGGTCTGTTACTGGTATTCAACTGGTCTCTTACTGATTTTCAACTGGTCTCTTATTGGTTTTCAACTTGTCTCTTACTGGTATTCAGCTGGTCTCTTACTGGTATTCAATTGCGTCTCTTACTGGTTTGCAACTGGTCTCTTAGTGGTTTTCAACTGGTCTCTTACTGGTATTCAAGTAGTCTCTTACTGGTATTCAACTGGTCTCTTACTGGTATTCAATTGCGTCTCTTACTAGTTTGCAACTGGTCTCTTAGTGGTTTTCAATAACTGGTCTCTTACTGATATTCAAATAGTCTCTTACTGGTATTTAACTGGTCTCCTACTGGTTTTCAACTGGTCTGTCACTGGTATTGTACTGATCTCTTATAGGTATTAATCTGGTTTCAACTGATCTCTTACTGGAATTGTATTGGTCTCTAACTGGTTCTCAACTGGTCTCTTATGGGTATTCAACTGGTCTCTTACTGGTGTTCAACTGGTCTCCTACTTGTATTCAGCTGGTCTCCCACTGGTATTCAACTGGTCTCTTACTGGAATTGTACTGGTCTCTCACTGGTATGCAATTCGGTCTCTTACTGGTATTCAACTGGTCACTCACTGATATTCAACTGGTCTCCTACTGGTATTCAACTGGTCTCTTACTTGTTAGCAACTGGTCTTTTACTGATATTCATCTGGTCTCTTACTCGTTTGCAACTTTTCTCTTACTGGTTTTTAAGTGGTCTCTTACTGGTTTTCAACTGGTCTCTGATTGGTATTCAACTGGTCTCCTACTTGTATTCAACTGGTCTCTTACTGGTATTCAACTGGTCTCTTACGGGTTTACTACTGGTCTCTTACTGGTATTCAACTGGTCTCTTACTGGTTTTCAACTTGTCTCTTACTGGTATTCAGCTGGTCTCTTACTGGTGTTCATTTGGTCTCTTACTGGTATTCAACAGGTCTCTTACTGGTTTGCAACTGGACTCTTACTGGTATTCAACTGGCCCCCTAGTGGTATTCAACTGGTCTCTTGCTGGTATTCTATCAAGTGGTCTCTTATTGGTATTCAACTGGTCTCCTACTGGTATTCAACTGGTCTCTTATTGGTTTGCAACTGGTCTCTTACTGGTGTTTAACTGGTCTCCTACTTGTATTCAACTGGTCTCCCACTGGTATTCAACTGGTCTCTTACTGGAATTGTACTGGTCTCTCACTGGTATGCAATTTGGTCTCTTACTGGTATTCAACTGGTTACTTACTGGTATTCAACTGGTCTCCTACTGGTATTCAACTGGTCTTCTACTGGTATTCAACTGGTCTCCTACTGGTATTCAACTGGTCTCTTATTGGTTTGCAACTGATCTCTTACTGGAATTGTATTGGTCTCTAACTGGTTTTCAATTGGTCTCTTACTGGTATTCAACTGGTCTCTTATTGGTTTGCAACTGGTCTCTTACTGGTGTTTAACTGGTATCCTACTTGTATTCAGCTGGTCTCCCACTGGTATTCAACTGGTCTCTTAGTGGTATTGAACTGATCACTCACTGGTATTCAACTGGTCTCCTACTGGTATTCAACTGGTCTCTTACTTGTTAGCAACTGGTCTTTTACTGATATTCATCTGGTCTCTTACTGTATTCACCTGGTCTCTTACTCGTTTGAAACTTTTCTCTTACTGGTTTTTAAGTGGTCTCTTACTGGTTTTCAACTGGTCTCTGATTGGTATTCAACTGGTCTCCTACTTGTATTCAACTGGTCTCTTACGGGTTTACAACTGGTCTCTTACTGGTATTCAACTTGTCTCTTACTGGTTTGCAACTGGTCTCTTACTCGTATTCAACTGGTCCCTTAGTGGTATTCAACTGGTCTCTTGCTGGTATTCTATCAAGTGGTTTCTTATTGGTATTCAACTGGTCTCCTACTGGTATTAAACTGGTCTCTTATTGGTTTGCAACTGGTCTCTTACTGGTGTTCAACTGGTCTCCTACTTGTATTCAACTGGTCTCCCACTGGTATATAACTGGTCTTTTAATGGAATTGTACTGGTCTCTCACTGGTATGCAATTTTGTCTCTTACTGGTATTCAACTGGTTACTTACTGGTATTCAACTGGTCTCCTACTGGTATTCAACTGGTCTTCTACTGGTATTCAACTGGTCTCCTACTGGTATTCAACTGGTCTCTTACTTGTTAGCAACTAGCCTTTTACTGATATTCATCTGGTCTCTTACTGTTATTCAACTGGTCTCTTACTCGTTTGCAACTTTTCTCTTACTGGTTTGCAACTGGTCTCTTACTGGTATTCAACTGGTCCCTTAGTGGTATTCAACTGGTCTCTTGCTGGTATTCTATCAAGTGGTCTCTTATTGGTATTCAACTGGTCTCCTACTGTTATTAAACTGGTCTCTTATTGGTTTGCAACTGGTCTCTTACTGGTGTTCAACTGGTCTCCTACTTGTATTCAACTGGTCTCCCACTGGTATCTAACTGGTCTCTTACTGGAATTGTACTGGTCTCTCACTGGTATGCAATTTGGTCTCTTACTGGTATTCAACTGGTTACTTACTGGTATTCAACTGGTCTCCTACTGGTATTCAACTGGTCTTCTACTGGTATTCATCTGGTCTTCTACTGGTATTCAACTGGTCTCTTACTTGTTAGCAACTAGCCTTTTACTGATACATTGTATTCATCTGGTCTCTTACTGTTATTCAACTGGTCTCTTACTCGTTTGCAACTTTTCTCTTACTGGTTTTTAAGTGGTCCCTTACTGGTTTTCAACTGGTCTCTGATTGGTATTCAACTGGTCTCCTACTTGTATTCAACTGGTCTCTTACTGGTATTCAACTGGTCTCTTACGGGTTTACAACTGGTCTCTTACTGGTTTTCAACTGGCATAGACTGGTCTCTTACTGGTTTTCTACTTGTCTCTTACTGGTATTCAGCTGGTCTCTTACTGGTGTTCAACTGGTCTCTTACTGGTATTCAACTGGTCTCTCACTGGTATTCAGCTTGTCTCTTACTGGTTTGCAACTGGTCTCTTACTGGTATTTAACTGGTCCCTTAGTGGTATTCAACTGGTCTCTTACTGGTTTTCAGCTGGTCTCTTACTGGTATTCAACTGGTCTTCTACTGGTATTCAACTGGTCTCTTACTGGTTTGCAACTGGTCTCTTACTGGTTTTCAAATGGTCTCTTACTGGTTTTCAACTGGTGTCTTACTGGTTTGCAACTGGTCTCTTTCTGGTTTTCAATGGTCTCTTACTGGTTTTCAACTGGTCTCTTACTGGTTTGCAGCTGGTCTCCTATTGGTATTCAACTGGTCTCCTACTGGTTTGCAACTGGTCTCTTACTGGTATTCAACTGGTCTCTTAGTGGTATTCAACTGGTCTCTTTGTAGTATTTAAGTGGTCTCTTACTGGTTTTCAAATGGTCTCTTACTGGTTTGCAACTGGTCTCTTACTATTGTTCAACTGGTCTCTGACTGGTATTCTACTGGTCTCTTAGTGGTATTTAACTGGTCTCTTACTAGTATTCAAGTGGTCTCTTACTGGTTTGCAACTGGTCTCTTACTGGTATTCAACTGGTCTCTTACTGGTATTCAATTGCGTCTCTTACTGGTTTGCAACTGGTCTCTTAGTGGTTTTCAACTGGTCTCTTACTGATATTCAAATAGTCTCTTACTGGTATTTCACTGGTCTCCTACTGGTTTTAAACTGGTCTGGCACTGGTATTGTACTGGTCTCTTATTGTTATTCATCTGATCTCTTACTGGAATTATATTGGTTTCTAACTGGTTTTCAACTGTTCTCTTACTGGTTTGCAACTTGTCTCTTACTGGTATTCTACTGGTCTCTTATTAGTATTCAACTGGTCTCCTACTGGTATTGAACTGGTCTCTTCCTGGTTTGCAACTGGTCTCTTACAGGTGTACAACTGGTCTCTTACTGGTTTCACACTTACTGGTATTTCAACTGTAATTTGTAGCTCTATTCCAAAATCATGTTGAAACCAGTAACAAACCAGATGGCTTTACTGCCAGTACCAGTACTGGATTCAACTGGTACTAGTTGACCAGTTGACCAGTTAGATACTGGTCTTTTATACTGTTTTGTCTTTTAACCTGGGTCTCTCTCTCTCTTCTCAGCTGCTACTCAGTTTAATGTGATAATCACATTTTATTTTTCATTTCTGTTTGCTTTGACTCAAGGGGGGGGGGGAGTAAGGGGTCCACGTCACGAGTTCGACACCCACGAATCATACAGCACACGAGTCATTATAGCCCATGAGTCATACAGCTCAGGAGTTGTACAGCCCACGAGTCATACAGCTCATGGATTCGACACTGAGCAAATAAGGCCCATGAGTACGACACTATAGGCAAACAAGGTCCAACTATAGGCAAACAAGGCCAACGAGTTCGACACTAAGTAAACAAGGCCCACGAGACCGATGTAATGTCGAACTCGTGGACCTTGTTTACATAGTGTCGAACTCGCGTGCCTTAATTGCCTAGAAAAAGTGTCGGACTCACGACATGGACCTTATTTGCCTATACATGACTTTGTATAGTGTCGAATTCATGGGCTGCATGAGTCGCGGACTGTATCGTATGACTCATGGACCTTTTGTCAATGTCGAACTCGTGGGTCGTATGACTCGTGGATGACCCCGACAGTAAGAGAGGGTTAGGAACCATCTTAGAGTCTCTGGATATACCTTCCTATTGCATTTTCAAGCATTAACGTATAGGACGTCATATGCTTGGTCTCCTCGATCAGCCTTTGAATAAGAGAGTTAACAAAATTTGTTTGGCTGTTTGATTTATTTCTGCATTTTCCGGAAAAATATGAACACAAACTACAGCAAAGAAATGATTTTAAATAGATATTGTGAATAAACATATACTTAGAGAACAATGACTAACAGATGATTAATTGAACTTAGTTCATGATCTATAACTGACTTCATCGGATGAATCTGCTGATGATATTTACACTTACGATAAGTCAATTCATTGCATCGCTGAACAACAATAAACGAAAATCAACGCAGGAGCCCGCCATCGTAAGCAGAGATTGAATAGGGTGGTGGCTTCGAAACAAATGTTAGTATACTAGAAAGATATTTCCTCCAGAAGAACAAAAGCAGAATATGCATGTTATACATATAGTTTGTAAGAGTATAATGTGGCTAGTAAGAGTACTGGTTAAAGGAGACCTCCGGATGATTTTCAAATTTTTACATTTGAACATATATAAATTAGTTATACTGGGTACAGAGTTTCAGGATTTATGATGATTGGGATGAAAAATAAGAATGTTTTCGAAGTTTATAACAAATTGCAATGAACAAGGATGATGACATGGCAGCCTCACCATAAGAATGCATGAGATGTGGCTCAAGGAAGCAGCTCAAAAGAAGAAGGCATGCATAGATTACACACAGGTGAGCTTGCAAACATGCGGTATTGTAATGGAATGACACTGCTACATTTCTGAGATATGTGAGTCTCCTATGTCATCATCTTTGTTCAGTGTAATTTGTTTAAGGTTTTTGAAAGTACTGTTTCTCTGCTCAAGAACCACAATAAATTCTACAAATCTATACCTGAAGCTGTTGATTTATGTACTACATGATGTGAAATTATGAAAATCGTCCGGAATGCCCCTTTAAAGTTAGTGCACGATACTGGGAAGTAGGATTCGAAACAGGTATTATAAAGAAAACAACTAATTAAAAAATTTTAATGCAAAAGCAATCTCTTTCACTCTGAAGGTTGTTTAGACTTCAAGGGTCATAAAAAAAAATGTTTTATGGGATGCCATCCGTCAGATGGATATTACATTTTCTTCTGCAAGGCCCATTATTGGAGTTAGAGCGGAAAGAAAATGACCAATTATAGGCGCCATTGCTTTCGCTTTCACTATCTTATCATCTCTTTCCCTATAATACTTTGCTTTCATTTTCACCTTTCTGCTCCCTTTTTTATTGCTTTCTCTGACAAGAATTGATTTTCCTCTAGTCATTCCATCAATAGTGATGATATTTATGATCATTCAACATTTTCCTGTATTTGTGTGCACTTCAGTTCCCTGATTAAAGGAACTGTACAATACTGGTTGAGGTGAAGATTCGGCTTGTAACATTTTGCGAGATATTTAGAAACCCCTCTATGTTAAAGAGCATTCGAAGGGAACTCAAAAGTTTATTAGATGAAAATCAGTTTTGAAATGACTGAGATATCAAAACAAAACAAAAAAGCCATGTAAAACAAAGAGATCCTAATAAAAGTCGTGGCATGTCAATTTTATTAGGATCGCTTTTTTGGATATCTATGCCATTTCAAGACCAATTTTCATCAACTAAACGTTGAAACCATTTTGGAATTACATGCCCTTTCATATTTCATAAGAGGTTTCTCATTATGTAGCCAAAAATGTTATAAGCCTGACGCTATGTCTCAACCAAAACTATACGATCTCTCTAACAGTATAGAAACAAAAGACTGAATTGAAAGGGTTTTTCTAGTCCAACTTGTACAAGTTAACATATATCAAAAGAATAAACATTTTGATAGTTTAAGTCCTTCACAAAACCACAGAAATAAGGTTTCAGAGACTTGTCGGTTTAGTGAAACGGACGTGGTGCTCATAACAGTTTAAAAGCGGGGGAGCAGGCAATATTCAGACACAAATAATAAGGTGGTTCACAGTGAGCAATATAGTCTGCAATGACCTGTTGAACCACAGACTTTACAAAATATGGAATTATCTTTCAGAAGAGCAGTTTGAAAGAAAAAAAATACTAAGCAGAAAGTGATAATTTGCATGTGTGTGCTGCAGTCAGAGTGGCAGTATTGGCTGTTACTTATTGTGCATTTAGTTGAAATGAATATACGTCCGCATATACAACATGTACAAATTCCGATGTGCATCTGGTTCATACATAGAATGATATTCATGAACAAAGTTTTCGTGAATACCTGTCCAAGTCAATTTCAAAAGAAGATTAGCAATGACCCTTATCTACACATGCTCAGATTGTAACTGTGAACTGGTTTTCAAGACAAGCTATTATAATAGTAATGATAATATTATCATGGTTGTGCACCTTTCAAAATATAGGGTAGTGTTCCCTCCTCGCAAAAAGTTTTTCTTCTGCGTTTGATGGTGAGTAACATACGCTGTGGTATATTGTACATTATGCACACACGCACAGCAGAAACTCCCATCAAAAGCATTTTTGGGAATGCGGAATACATACTATGTATATGCTTCATTGCAGGTTAATTCTTACGAATATCTTTCATGATATTCTCATGTCGATCTGTCAAGCAGAGTGATAAAGCCGGTGAATAACGGCGTGCATGAATGCGGACCCTGGTATATAGGCAGAATATAAACGTTTCACTTTTGACAGCAAAGCAGAGAAACCAAACAGCGTCTTACGTTTAGACACGTCAGTTCAAGTGACAACATACTCAGGGATACTGCATACAGTAAAAACACTCTTGGTCTACCAGTCATATACCAGTATTCAAGACGTTAAGAGCATATATCTATCAAAGAATATTATGCACTCGGGAAAAGATTATTATATAAAAAAAAGAGAAACTCACACTTTTGAGTAGCACTCAGATCATGGGTTTATCAGCAGAGTTGGAAATACACTCGCATAACTGACTGTTTACACCATCGCCGGCCGTAGATTCTTCTGTTCGACATTTCCCTGTTTCACGCGTCATAAACAAACATGTATCTGCCTTGTGTTTGGTTACTATATAGGGTAAAATACACATCTACACGTTATCGAGCAAGCGTAGTTCAGATCGATCACATACAATATCTGATAAGAAAGGTGGGCGGAGACGCTACAAAACGTGACATGGATTTAGAGGTCTCTAATAGTGTAGAAGTACTGTAGGCATATGTTCAGTACAGTGTACTCCAGTTATAACGAACACGGTTATGACGAAGTTCGGTTATTACGAAGTAAAAAATCTGGCTGTAACATTATCCACTCTTTGATTTTTTTGTTTTGTTCGGTTACAACGAAATTTCGATATAGCAAAATAAAACTGCCGGTCCCGAGGACTCCGTTATAACGGGAGTCCCCTGTAGTATTTGAGACAATACAACAAACTGGAGGAATGAATAAAGGGAAAGAGCTCAATATATAATTCTAGCCCTCGTTCGCGTTGATAGAGAGAATTAGTTAGGATTGATTGGGAAAGTTTATTGGTGAAACAATGGAATATGTTTCTGTTTTAAGTTGGCCCTGTTAGAGCAAGGAAATTTGGACCGTCGGGTTAACCCTCGTTATAAAAACGATATCTCGCCATAGACAATCACATGAGGCATTTCAGTATGAATAGTTGGCAGCGCCATCAGTTAAGAAAATGATTCTGAAGTTCGCTAATAAACAAAACAAAAAAAAAAACAAACAAACAAAACAACTACTTTATCTCTGCAGGGAACACTGATATTTCCTCAAGTATAATAATTGCAGTGTAATCTTCTAATGACTGAACGTTGAACTTCACAATTTGAAACAGTGTGTATACTAATATCTTGACACCCCATCAGCATTCCGTGTTGAAGGACTATAATCACCACTCTGCATGTGGATGTTGTGATCGGGACAAGGCTCAAGCTCGTATGCACTGTCAGCATGTGGGAAGCACAAGTCATGCAATTAGTGCATGTGGCTCGGTGGGCTGGCAGTGTACCATCAGTGTTGAAGAAAATGAAGTGCTCAGTGGAGATCTATGTTTCAGTGTCGGCAAAAGGAATCAGCGCCAAATGTGATCAACGGAGATAAATTGTTTTTCAAATATATTTCATAGGTTCTAAAGGCCCCCTGACATCCCATGCTGTTATGATACTGTGTCCATGATAAGATTCTGCTGATGCGAGTAGGTCTCCACAGTACAAAGTCAAGAATCTTTTGATCAAAATTGTATCAACTGTTTTTAATCATTCAATACTCTTTTTCGTTTTTCTGGACCCACTATTAAAGCTTTACCCCTCAATAGTCTTTAATTCTTTTTGTGACGTCATCGAAAGTATAAGATCAGCTATAAATTGGTGTCTTCTGTCCCTTGATGACAAGAATGAGATCTTCAATCTATTTCAGTCCGGTAAAGTGGGTGTCGATAAGTCAGTCATAAGGCATCGTGACATGTTGTTGTTGTTGTTGTTGTTGTTGTTTGTTTGTTGTGTTTTTTTGGGGGGGGGGTGTTTGTTGTTGTTTTTTTCTATGGGGAGCCCATGATCATGATAATAGGTACACCTTATTATGCTTTTTGTAATATTCTATGGTGTGCCAACACCAGGTGCACAAGCTCATATAGCGAGACAGTTATCATACAATTCCACACTGTTATTGCTGGATTTTGTTCCTGCCACATAGCAGAGCAATCACTCTCATACTATCTTACTTCTCGAGGTGTCGTTACATGAGACATGCCTTGCTATTGCGAGTTTATGCCTTATTCACCGAAACAAATTGTAATGATTATTTCAGCAGACCGTGCTGTTGATGGCATTATAAAAGGCAAAAAATATTGTTTGTCTGTTTGTTTGTTTGTTTGTTTTTTTCATAGCATGGTTGCCAATATTCACAAAGAGTAATCACGGAAATACTTGCGTGGTTACATTGCATAGTCGAAAATCCCAAAAGAGGGAGATTTTTAGAATCTTTTCAGAGGCTCCTGCAAAATCAGGAAGACTTGGTCAGCTGTGTTTTAGGGGCGGAGCATAGTGGGTGTATCAAAAAGAAAAAAACGATCAAAAAAAAAATCAAGTAATAAAGATCAAATAATTCAAATCCGCGAAACACGTTTAGATATAAGTATTCTATAATTTGTAATTCGCAGACCTACTTATATTCAGATCAGCAAAAGTCAACATGTAATGGATGTCGGGGACCTGTAAAAGGTCAAAAAATATGCTAGTATTAGATCTAAAGATATCTACTTATGGACTTGCAATTTCAGTGACTGTGGTATTATGGTACTGAGGAGTACCGATCCATGGGAGCTTTAGTCAAAAACTTGTTGGGCTATTTTTAGATATCAGTCCGGATGAGTATTATAACAGCTAAATATATTTTGGATAATTGTCTCATTCCTCAAGCACGACTTTCTCTCATCGTTACGAATTCACATGATGAATTAGTAAACTGTATAATCTCTCTCTCTCTCTCTGTATATATATATATATATATATATATATATATATATATATATATATATATATATATATATATATATATATAGATATAAACATATATATATATATATGAATATCTATAAATATATATTATAAACATACAAACATAAGCACAAGCACACCTATCATATTACATGTATGATAATCGATAATATGCATGACGCGTGTGTGCGTGTACCAGTATATTATGTGCATTATGTTTCTCCATATTCTATCTATATGTTAGCACTCTGGACACAATGAAACTGGAAGTGACGCATATAATATGGATATCATATTTTTACTCAGTACAAAACAGATAATGCTTTCCTATCTTCGAGATATGATAAACATGTTACAAATATATACAAATACATGTAGATACTTTCAACTTCTGTGTTCCTGCACATCTTAATAAAGGGATGGTACAGTATTGGTGGAGATGAGAATTGGGCTTTTATTTTTTTGCTAGATACCAAGAAAATAATTATGATATAGTACAGAGCATACCATTTTAAGAGGAATTCAAAGTTTATTTGATGAAAATCGGGTTTGGAATAACTGAAACATCCAAAAACAAAGTAAAACAAAGCGATCTTAATAAAGTGTGGGTCCCACACTTCATAACAATCACTTGTTTTGGATATCTCAGCCATTTCAAAACCAATTTTCATCAAATAAATGTTGAATTCCTCATAGAATTGCATACTCTTTCATATTTCATAAGAGGTTTCTCATTATCTCACCAAAAAAATGTTAGAAACCTGAAATTAGGTCTCAACCAAAACTGTATGATCCCTTTAACATAATTATATCATGTCATGTTCATTACTATCACAGGTTTGTAAGTTCGCACCGAACACTTCAGCAGGTAGAGATGTCATCGCTTTAGTAGTAGAAGGGCGTTGATGCCGTACACCATCCATGGAGTTAAAGCTTTGTGGAACTAATACATTTATAATGGGTAACAAAGACACAATGGATCGTTATAACGAACACGTTTATAACGAAATTTCGGATGTAACGAAGTAAAATTCAGGGTCCATAATTATCATCAAGATATCTTTGTACATTTTATTTCTTCGGATTTAACGAAATTTCAATTTCACGAAAGAGAACTGCCGGTCCCGATTACTTCGTTATAACGGGAGTCCACAATAGTAACTTCATGAAGTTGTGAATGCTAAGAAAAAGGGAAAGAGTCGAGGTAGGTGCAAGAGTGAGACGAAGACTGAGGATATCAACAACGTCATAAAAACTAACTAACCAATCGGCCCTTTCCTTGTTCAGACGTCTATTTCAGGAGTGGTGAAGTGCTGCAAACTTTAATTCTCTCACTAAAGCGCAGTATTCTATCATGTCTACACAGCTTCCCAATTGCACGGATTAACCAACGGTCGATGTAGCTGCAGACTGGGCCAAGACAAGGGTCTTTATGCAGCATGCATCTTTATATCAGCAGTAGCTCTCGTCACCAGCTCTGGCCGTCTGAATCCTGCAAATCATTTCAGTTCGGCACTCGTCGTCACACGGTCCGTAGTCGTAGAGCCGATGGTAATAGCTGCATTGCGAAAAAAAAAGTGTGTGACGTTTTGGAATAGAGTATTATAAGCTGATTACAAATGACGACGATAAAACGTTGATGATGCCCAGATTGAAGAGATTTATACAAATTAAATGAATAATAATTTCAATCAAATACATCTGTAAAACTAAAGTTCCGTATACACAAGGATCGCGGGACGGGGTGGAAGAGAACGGGGCTGCAGCCTCACACACATACACACAAGTTTTCTCTTTTTTTCAACAATGAAATAAAACGGGCAGAATCAGAAAGCACAAGAAAACCCATACATTTTCGAAGTTTATATTGTAGGTTTTCAACTAATTTCAAACGTAGGAGTTTACAGTACAGGGGATGTAAAGTGTGGAATGATCTCCCAGATAATATCAAGATTATGAGTTTAAATAATTTCAGGTCTTATTTGAATCAGCAGCAGTTCTAGTTTGATATCCACTGCGTTATATATCATATTACATCATATCATTTATCATAACGTTTCCTATTATGTTACGCGATGAGTACTATTGACATTTGTTTTATATCAATCTCTTGTCAATGTCTGTATTTTTTTTTTATTCATATGCTGTTATATGTAGATATACTTTTCCTTTTCTTCGTGATTTTTTGTTCTCTTTTTTTCTTATTTCAATCATCGCTATATATTACGCTGTTACTGAATCTATGTTTCGTTCTGTTATAATGTATACATGCACGGACTTGCAGAATAACAGCCGATGGCTGAGCAAGTTTCCTTTTTATTACCGTGTTGAAATAAAATGAAAATGAAATGAAAAATGAATAGGCCTAAATGGGTTCATGTGTGTGTGTGCGTGTGTGTGTGTGTGCGCGCGCCCGGGGAGGGGGTGATGTAGAAAGGTCCGGGGTTGCATTACGTTTTATCCGATGTTGCTAATGTTATATTCCTCATCGGTTTTGTGTATATGTTATGGAAAGACACTTTCTACAAAGAGGCACTGGACCACCTTCATCGCTCTACTCAAGATATGAAGTTGGTTTTATAACCATTGCCGCAGTGCATTACCGGAATATTTCACGCCCTCTACGTCTGAATTCGATGGGGTGCGTCAGTGTCTTTGTGTGTGCTGTGTTAGCATGTTCATTTGTGTGTTCATTTTGTGCGTGTGCGTGTGCGTTTGTACGTTTCCTTCATTAGAAGCAATCTCCTGCAACGACCTAAGCGGCGACGACACGAAAGGGTTCATATTCAGTTCATATTCACCCATTATGAAACGTAGCCTCTGCAGTGTTAGCATTCATCTTCATTCAAGTTCATTTTCAATTTATTTATTTTTCTCCATCGCAACATAATCAATAACATACATGCACAGTACTGTGTACACTGTTTTTCAGAGAGACCTGCCAAATTATTACTCGAGGATTGCCAGGTATGCCAACATTTACAATTGGGTCGAGAGGGACATCGTGGATTTAAAAAAAAAGGGGGGGGGGGAACAGGAAAAAGGCTCGTCCATGCACTGTATCCATATCACTCACCTGTAGTACTGCTTGAAGACCGTTTCATTTTTCTTCATTTCCTCCACGAGTCGGTTCCACTCGCTGGGCTGCAGCGACTTCATGCCATACGCTTCCTGCCATCGAAGAAATTCAAGAGTCATTGATCGAATTCTAATGAATTACAGGTCAATATAAGCCGTAGAGAAGATGATGAACATTAAGGTGTTACATTCATTCATTATTATCTTAAAGGGACTATGCAGATTACTATTAAACTTACTTTGATACGGCCCGAAAGAAAACAAAAACTTTCCAAACCATCATTGTCTGTGACATCATCTGACAATCACTGATAAAGTACTAAATATGATTAACGAAGGACTTTGAAAAGCACCTTTCCATATATGCTGTATTCTGAGCATAACTTGCACCTTTCAATTTAATTTCTTTTATTAATCACACTATTTTCATAGAAAATGCATGTTTCGATATTCTTTCGGACACATAAGTGATGATCGGGTTATCATGAAGCAATAGAAATCAATATGGATTTGCAAAAAAAAAAAAAGAAGAAGAAAGAATGCTATCTACCTATATATTTTGAACGATTTAATCACTTTATGTCGGAGTGAAGGTTGCAGAAAAGTCTTAACTTTGCATCCTCATTGACGAACACTTTCTTAATTCTCCTTCTCTGTTCTTAGCAGCTAATTTCATCCTACCCTGTCTTTCTCGAGCATGTCCCGAATACCATATTACATTAGATATTGATTTGATTAGATTTCGATATTCGTGAGTAGCGCTTAAAATGATTCTATAATAATTGATAATGACATGTGTTTGAATTATGGGACAATCGATATATACCTTTGCCTTGTATTCTGGGCGCCACTTCGGTTTGTTGGTGAGATTGGCCTCGGTTAAATTCATGTAGTAGTTGTCATGGTCGAGAACGGCCTGGGGCAGCAAGATGGGGGGGGGGGGGGGGTTAGGGACAGGAAAAGAAGAAAAATCAAGAATGATGGAAGGATATCAATGATCATAGCAATGGTGAAAATGATGATGATGATGATGATGATGATGATGATGATGATGATGATGATGATGATATGGATAACGATAATACTGATAATAAGAAATAATGATAATGATTTTAGTATAATTAAGTATAGTAATGACGATAATTCTGATAATCACAACAATAATACTACTAACAAGAAGAAGAAGGAGCAAACACAAGTACATTGTTGTAGTCTCTTTATGCTGGCACATGGATTTAATAAAACGTTAAATATTCATTATTTTTGAACAGATAGCCCGATTGTGTGCAACCGATATTTCTGCATTCCCTGACTTCACATGTATATTTGGGGTAAATTCCAGTTGAAGAACGCCACCAGCAGTTTAGACCTACCCAAGTGGAACCGGTGTAGTTGCCATCCATGGTGTAAACGCGGTAACCAGGGTTCTGTGCTGTCGGCGTTATGGCCCCTGCAACGTAGGCGATGTTGATTGGTCGACGCGTGACGGTGTCTGAGTAAAAGATCTTGAATTGGTCCCTGTGGGTGTGTCCGAAGAACTGACCCACTATGGTGCTCTCGTATCTATGGTGATGGACGGATTCAAAATGATTGAACGTTATAGCTTATATGAATATCACATGGACAACTATGATGCCACCACTGTCGCGACAGTGGCTAGGCATATTAGCAGTAATGGTGGTGGTGGTGGTGGTGGTGGTGACGATGATGATGCTTCTGTTGTTGTGGTGGTGTAGATGGTGGTGGTGATGATGATAATGATTGTGATTATGATAACAGTGATCAGGATGCCGACAATGATCTTGATGATGACGATGGTCTGTAGCATTGGTCATGATGATGATGATGATGGTAATTATGATGGTAATGTTGTTGAAGAGTATAATGATGATGATAATGATGATGATTATGATGATGATGAAGGTGGTGGCAATGATGATGATGATGATGACAGTAATTATGATGGTAATGTTGTTGAATAGTATGATGATGACGACGACGATGATGACAGTTATGAAGACAAGGATGATGGTAATGATGACAATGATGATAATGGTAGTGAAGGTTATTATGGTAATGATGGTGACGAGGGTAATACATTGAACTGGCTGTAGTGATAGCCGTGATTAACATGGCGCCGACAACAGCGGTTGAGATGGTTATATGGATGGTTGTGACGATTGATGATGATGTTATAATGATGGAGAAAACGTCGTCGTTAAACCAACAATTTTACACTCGGCATTGTTAAGAGACAACGTAATGATATAGGTGCAGTACTGATAACACCACCCGAATCACTTTATAGCACTGGTCGTTGAGTTAGCTAATGAACAGACAAAACTAAAACACGAGAAACTGAAAGTAATTCACGACAAAATAAAAAAAAAGGCAACAAATCTCTTCCGGCATTCAGAATGCTCTATCAGTCTTTGTAGAGCAAGGAGACAGAAAAATTACACTGCACAGGATACCTGTCACACACAATTTTAAAATAGCATGCTAGTATTAGTCAGCCCATGAAATGTTTTCGACTATCAGTGAATTTATGAAGAATAACATATTTACAGACACCAATGTAATATGAATAAATCTATTCCATTTCTCACAATGTCATAAAGCCTCCACTGGAATTAACCGATGATAATGTTTCATGGAGTCATGCACCTGGGTCTAAAAGCTCTTTCTTTTTTCCTTATCCAGTACAGCCCTGCTAAGGACATACCGCTTGACGATGAGCTCGTAGTTCTTGCTCCAGACCGCAAGGTCTAGACTCGGAGGGATGTGGCCCAGTATGTGCACCTTTTCCTTTGCCGTCTCGGCGGCTTGTAGGACGGAGACTAGCCACTGGAGCTGAGCGTCGGGATCGGTAGCGTTTATCTTCAACCATCTGTTCACACGAAATACAAACACATACAGTGCACTCCCGTTTTAACGAACACGGTTGTAACGAAAATCTCGTTACTACGAAATGATTTAGATTACTTCAATCTATAATATATATCTTTAATACGTTGCTGTTTGGCTATAACGAAATTTCGATACTATTCTTGGTTAAAACGGGAGTGCACTGGACACACACCCACCCAAATACACACAAGTATCATACACATCATGAACGCATTATGTATAAGGATTATATACACACATCCACAAATAAACACACACACACATGCACACAAAATGACAGCAACACAACCAAGTATTGACAAAAATAAACATAAACCATGGTGAACATGACAATTGTAATTTGATATAATAGGCCTCCATACATTTCAGTGATTTTTTTTTTTTTTTTTGGCATAACGAAAGAAGACTCTGCTTAGCTCTTTCAGAAGACAGGGATACTGTTATCCTTCACGAATGTGAGTAACAAGTCGAAGGAATGTTTACTTGAACAAAAACTTGAATTATCTCTATATCCACATGCAGAACAACAACAACAACAACAACAAATAATCATCTCTATATCAACATGCACATTAAAGGTACATTCTACATTAATATCTCATTACTCGCAGCAATCTTATACATGTTCTTCCCCTCAATTAGTGTACACTCGCTTTCCATTTGCACTTACAGTAACTAAATATTGTAAGTGACAAAGTGAAATAAAAGACAGGACCTCGTTGACTGCGGAGGCTGGACTCTATACCCAGTACTGTCTATACCATAGTACGTCGCCTTCTTAACTATCGTTTACCTATAATTATGGTTCTGATGTTTTTTCTTTAGTAATTTGATAATGCGAGGTGTTTATTTCGGAGCACAGTGTCTTTTGTACAAACTTCTTACCTTTTTGGTCTTTTGTACTATTATGCTAAGAATTATAGCTGAGATGTAGATGCGTCTAGTTTCTTGAAATATGTGACAAATATAATTAAACTTCTCTAGAGTCGTGCTTCTCAACCTTTTTCAACCCGAGGCTCACTTTGGCTTCTATATGTATGTTTTTTTTGAAGCCCAAAAGTAAGCTCAAATTAGAATCTTTTTTATTTCGTTTTTGGCCGACATCGCGGCCCAACGGCTGAGAAGAACTGCCCTAGAGGACTACACAGTTTCCAAGAAAAAAAAAAGAAGAAAACTTCCTTAAGTTCAAAATAATTACACATTAAAAAAAAAAAAAAAACAAGTTTCACGTATAGGTACACTCCAGAAACCATTTTAGAATGTCTTTGATTCGTTCCTCACCCGTTTAGTGGGTTCCCAGCATTCATGTTCAAAGAGACGATCCTCAATCCTGGATAGACGAGGACATCGTAGTAACCCCCTCTGTGGACAAGAAGAACACAACAAACTCTTCTACGGTCATTTGAAAGTTCGTCCTGTGATCATATATCATTGTATATTACTTACCTCTTTCTGCACTATACCATCTCAAAATGTCATCGGCAATATGCACAGACAAGTTGCTGATATGGTACTGAGACCATTTAGATATACAAAAGGTTGTATTGCTAGGAACGGGAACAACTCAGATTCATATAAATTACCAGTTATTAGAGAAATCCGTGACATTATCTTTATGATTTAAAAAAAAAGTGTCAAAAGGGGATAAGAATCAATGGTTACTTAGATAGCCTATAAAATTAATATTCAAAGGACAGAAATACGGAATCATAGAAAAGTTGATTCTCAAGACTTTGATTTGTAAGACAAGAAGCAGCCATCCTTCTCTAAAATTTGTATCGATTAATAAACGTTCTCTGAACAAATACCTGAGCATAACGAGGTAATCTTATACTTACCGTTGGAGCGTCCCTTGCGTAGACTTGGGCAGCCAACCAGATTTCTCGATCCACTGCTGCACGACAGCATTATATAACCACTTCTGTGATTGGTCGCCAGTGATAAAACCAGGCGGGAAGCTGTTTAAAAAAAGGGGGAGGAGGGGTATGAGGACGCAACCTCTTCAACCGTAATGTTAGCAAAATGACATTCGATTCCCATTTCACTTATAAAAGGGTCCCACATTTTTAGTTGTGGCGAACCTCGATAAGTCCTATAACTGTCAAGAATACAGTTAACCTCGCCTTAGCCAACCTTGCACAAGTCGAAAAATGGGTAAGACAAAGAAAAATCATACTCCAGATGGATATACACATGTATTAATTTTATTGTCTAAGTCGAATATGTGCAAATCGACGGGTTTTCTGCGGTCATGTGCTTTGGATTTGATTAGGTGAGCTTGACTGTGTTTTGTATCGTTAGCGGGTGATGCGCAGCGTACGAAGACAAAGTACTATAGTTCTTAAAAAAAAGATGTTTATTGAATGTTCTTTTCAAAGCTTTCAAGTGTATTCAAGAACTCAACGTCTGACTGAGATTCACCCGTTTCACGGAAAAATGTACGATTGTCCAAAAATAAGATGCAATGCGCACACCTGTCGACGGGCGCGCTTTCGTGGTTTCCGAGGGAAGGGTAAATTTTGACCCCTGGGAAGTACTTCAGCAAGAGGTCTGTAACAAGGTTGAGCATCTTCAGGATGTCGCTCCGAGACTGGTTCCACACATCGTGCGCTGGCAGATCGCCCGTCATGTATATGAAGTCCACCTTTAAAAGAAACATGAATTACTGTAAGTTATTTTCTCCTCAAATCATAGCAAAAATATTGTCCTTGGCGCTGAACCAGCTTCCTTGTTGCCATTGGCAATTTACTTGTCTGCGTTTCCTGAGAGAAGAGCTCGTCTCAAAAGAGCATCGATGAAAGTGGGTCACCTCAAAACTGTGTGATTTGTTTATTTTCTGTATCTTGCCTCTGAATAAGCGCCATCTCCATATGCAAGTTTGAATTGCAGTCCGACTGTCGCATATTGTCGCATTTTCCAATGCATCAACTTATACATTATGCATGCAGTGAATATACAACAGCCTTTTGACAATGATTACCCTCCTGTGCGATAATGGATTGTATGGCTCTCCATAGATAACAGTTGGGTTTGGGGACAAACGAAGATGGATCGTGCAGCCATTTTACTTAATTAAAGTGGTTTCACACTCACAAAAGATCTCTGCAACTTTGTCATTTTAAAACACTTTGAGAAACGTGTTGCAAAGATGTGATTGCAAACGAGGTCTTTGAAAGTATGATACCGTCACTTCGGCTAGCGAGACGAGCCAGATATAAGACACACTTGCGCTCAGTCACTCGCCAGATTTAGTCTATCAAAATGCTAAAGAAGCCAAATAAACTTTCATTAGTTTGATGCTTACTTTTTGGGTCGTCGAAATTTCTTCAAGCGTATTGATCATTAGATGCAGCGGGACATCACATGAACGAAAATCTCCCCACTGACCGGCGCCCGGAACACCTGGAGCTGTTAACATCGGCACATCGGAAAGTGCATTGTATTAATCAAAGCAGAGCGTCAATCAAAGTTTTTGTATTCAGAGACTCTAGCTCATCCGCTTTGGGTGGAAGATCGGCCGCCTTGGGACCATTTTCTCAAAAGCTACAGCTAAGAAGAACTGATATTATGATAAGCACGTTCATCGTAGGTATCCATCAAGCATTCTAAGAAACAATTACAGAGACACTAATATCCCAGATTATTGATCAGATTATTGCGTCAATGACTCCATATAAATTCTGAGACTTTGTTTACCACCTATACATCTTTTTTTTTTTTTTTTGAAGCTTCAATGAACTATCATTTTATGTGTATACCTCCATCCCAATGCAACACTCTTTCTAAATAAGACCACGGGTAGATTACCCTTAGTAGTTTTTCTAGTCTTCTCACTGGTTCTTACCCGGAGGTCCGTCGTTGGAGCGGCAGCAGATCGGCTCTCCGCACTCGGCATTGGACCCGGGCTGGTACATCAGATCGACGTGGAGGTCGCTGATGTGAAGGACCCTTAGCGTCGGAGAGCCCGGCTGTCGATAGCGACAACGACATGATCCAAAGTCATGCTTCGAACACTTTTAAGATTGATTTGCCTCAATTTCGTACTTTTCAGTTTAACGGAGTTGTACGTCATGTAATTTTCACGCGTTTTTAATACCACTCCGACAGTTATACTCGTAATTCTTATACCAGAGGGTGTTTATCGTGTAGTAAACACTTTCAAATAGCATGAAAATAGAAGAATGTTCTGGTTTATGTTCTTCATAGGTCTAGCTAGTCTCCGATCGTTTACAGCTATGGATTTCGATGTCAAATCAAAACTGCACGTTGTCGATGATCGCAAGTCATACAGCATGTTTAGATGATCATATAGAGTAGGCCCAATACAAATATTCAACCAATGAGCAAGCTGAATCATAAATTATGTTTATAAGTCTGAATACCTTTGGCGGCTTAACAGGTGTCACCGGAGGTTTCGGATTGTTGGGGAAAGTCACGTTCCAGTCCGAGTTGGGGTCATAGGTCGTGGCGCATGACGGACCGAGCAGCGTCCCGCAGACCTGGTCTGGACTGAGGTAGTGGAGTGTGAGGACGCCGATGAGCTCGTCCTACGGAAATACGAATAAAGAGATTTATATTTCCGACGCGGACACGCGTTTAGACGACGATTGTGTTGGCCGTTTTCCTTTCTCCCTGCGTCGCGTTGAAAAGTAGCTTTAGATTACGCGAAGACGCAGCCTATAAAAAGTAAAATAGCGCCCCAATAATGATCAGTGCATCAAGTAGCTCTCTGCGTCACGAGTTTGATAGACTGCCAAAATGGCCCAGGACCGACCGTGAAAACTTAGACGACGCGAGATCGGTTTTGATAAGTAATTTTGCGCATGTGCAGAACAGTTTTTTTTTTCCTCTGGACATCAGTGTCGCGAAAATCTAAAGCTCGATATAATCGTAATGTTGGAATCTTTTATTAGTCATTACTTCATCTTGGAAACTATTAATGGCATACACACCCCCTTAAGATTCAAGTAGATGCACTTATGGGCGCGTATACAAAACATACGTTCATAAAACTTCCTATTATTGTGCAGTAACAACGCGAGTCTGATATGAAAACGGGAAACGGAAAGTAGAGCATTTATGTAGATTAAATAGAGACTATAAGGGACATTGCGATGAAAGGGGGCACGAATGAAACTGAGAGTTGATACAAAACTAGAAATAAAACAACTCACAGGCACGATTAACGAAAATCTGAAGAGGATGAAATATAGTAGATGAAGAGATAATAGAGAGTAAACATAACAAAACTACATCCCAGTTAATCATGAATATACTATATCCTAGTTAATCATGAATACTATATCCTAGTTAATCATGAATACAGACCTTAAACTCTCTGACACCGTAGTCGCAGACCCGGGCGTTCTCGATTTCAAGAACTTTGCAGACTTCGGCGCCGGCGCGGACGATCAACTCTTTGGACTCGTTCGTCTGGATCAGCTCGTCGATGCCTTCGACGATGTATTTGCACGCGTCACACTCAACGTCGACCCCAAAGTGAGAAACTAAATCCTGCCGAACTTCGTCTCTGTACAGCGGGGAAATGAGAAAAGGATTCCTTCGTTACGAATTGATTACATACACGACATTAAATCATAAGAAACGCGCGATTGTCATTGGTTTATACCTTCACACATGATAAGGTAGTTGCTAATAGCGGAATGATCAGTCAAACGGAATTTTCCATAATGTTGAGAATGCTAAAATGTTGATGCACGTCATGTCACTGTCGCCTATCATTTCAACTTTGATGCTTATGGATTTATCACATAATAAAATGACAGTGTACATGGTGTATGACGAATGAAGACAAACTTTGGCAAATAATTTTAGTTATGGTATTCTGTTTCCTCTCGAAATTATGTTTTAATGACTGAAGTATATATACAGGTATGTGTTGTTGTATAAAGTCATACCAGATCGACAGCCAACGAAAGAACAGATTCTTCCAAACACGGGACGTCGCTGGCATGACAACATTTACTAAGAGTATCGCTGTAATGAATAAGTAACCAATGGTAAAACTCACCTTCTGAATAACCAAGGGCCTAAATGAACGAACGTGCAACAATAGTATGTTACTTCGGTTCTCAGTGTCTTAGTCAATGCTCGTCCCACTTTCATCAAAGTACTCTTCGGGAAAGTCTGTAACTGTTCAAATCTTAGTCAATGAATTGTATAGCTTTGACCATAAAGGTGCAGATATCATTGTACATTATACATGGGCTTTTAAAAAGCTCATACGAGTTCAAAGCATGTATTGTAAAAGACAAAGGAAAATGAATGTACCATCTGCACACATTTGCCACTATTAGTTGTTGTTGTTGTTTGTAATCCCTTAAAGGGATAACAAGACTTAACTTAACTTTTCTTTTCTTTTTTTTTTTGGGGGGGGGGGGGGGGGCACTGCAACAAAATGCCATTAATTTCTATGTAACAAGTTTGCCGATATAGTTATGGCAGATTAACGTTGAAGGGAAAACGTTACCGTTTCCTATACTTACAAGACAGGTGCGTCCGTCGCCTGATCTCCTGCAATCGCCGCTTTGCTGTAGGCAAATAAGATTGGCGCCAATCTTTTGGCGAAATATTTTCTCGTCTGTTCATCCATGAGCGCCTTTCCTCCCGACTTGGTCACGGCATCCATCGAAGACGGAATGGGCGTGGCCATGGCGATACTCTCGATAGCCGTGACCATGGCAACGGCTACCAATAACTTACTCCCGAAGGGGTACATGCTGAATCCCAGTCTCATGCAGTGCCAGTTCTATCTATGTATCAAAAATTGAGAGATGGTTTTTGCGGAACTGAATACAGCACAGCACTTTCAAGAATAGCTGGATACGTTATGTGCACATGACTGTTTAGTACCGTATCAGGGCAATTATTACCCCCCCCCCGGCTAAAAGAATCGGTTTATGATAGAGTTAGGGTTATAAGCTTAGGGTTAAAAATTGGGATAGGGTTAGGATTAGGATTAGGTTCAGGATTATGGATTGGGGTTAGGGTCAGGATCTGGGATATTTTTTGTGCAGATGGTATATCATTATGTCCTAGAAACTTACAGGACATAGGCCTCGTAAGTACTTACATACATTAATTCAAATATGAAGACACATAGCAGGGGCGGATCCAGGAATTCCGTAAAGGGGAGGCGCCTTTGCAAAATTAGACGGGGGCGCACGCACCCTCCCCATTTTTCTATTTATTTCTTTTGTTAAAAAAAAAAGAATAAAGAGGGGGCGCGCGCCCCCTCTGGATTAGCCTTTAAACAAGGCGACTCGCTCTGCGTGCCCCCGTATAGCGCGTTTACCCCACAAACCTGTTGGCCGGCGAGCGGAGCGAGCCGCCTTTATCCACTCGTTCAGGGATGTGTACTTTTGTCGTTGTTGTTGCTTTATATTCTTTGACAAATTTGCGTACAAATTTGACGCAGAAAATACACACGGCACCAAGGCAAGCCTCGTAAATATTATGATTGGTTAACTATTCTTATTCTACTTAATATTAACGAGGCTTGCCTTGGTGCCGTGTGTATTTTCTGCGTCAAATTTGTACGCAAATTTGTCAAAGAATATAAAGCAACAACAACGACAAAAGTACACATCCCTGAACGAGTGGATAAAGGCGGCTCGCTCCGCTCGCCGGCCAACATGTTTGTGGGGTAAACGCGCTATACGGGGGCACGCAGAGCGAGTCGCCTTGTTTAAAGGCTACCTCTGGATCCGCCACTGCATAAGAGCCGACATACACACATACATACACACACACACACACACACACACACACACTCGCACAAAGTGTATATAGGCTCTACATGTCATATACAATAAATGATACACTTACAGTCTTGTCTTTGTAAAGTTAATATAAAAGCAAAGCGATTGCGGCGCAGTTTCACAATGACGACTGGACTTAGCTAATGCCTATTTCACTGTGAAACTAAGACACGTACTTCATGTTCCACTTCAGAATGATTTAGTACACAATGTAATCAATAAACTTTCCTGATCGCATACAGCGCCTCTTTGGAAGTCTAAAACTTACCAAGAATCCATGAACCTGGTCCTACCATGTACACTACATGTACTGGCTACACATGCCCGACTACGGCCAAGAGAGATGTCGGGTATATTATAAGATGGTCCCTTTCGAAGGCTGGACAACTCACAGTACCACACACCGTTGTGTATTTGGTGTTTGAGATTAAAGAGTGCAAGTACTTCCCCGTATGATGTCATATTTATATGGTGACTGACACACAGGTTCGTAATTTCAATCACTGGAGTCGCTGTGTATTGCTACACGCACTCGCTGCTCGTATGGGCAGTGAAACTTGACTCGGTGTTGTCTGTGGCAGAAGTGGTCATGTGACTTCCTTTTGGCACAGCATATGCCATGTGATCAGTTATTATCATAACAATAACCAAATCTTCGTACTCGGCGGTCTGTACTAAACTGCGCTTTTCAAATCGAGCCGATCGTACGAGAAAAAGAAAAGCGTTACTGTGGTATCTATTGTCATGTCCTTGCGGTCGTTTTACGAGTCCACACGTTCGGAATGATCGAGCTGTTTCATACTTCATTGATGCATTTGCCGGACTTTAAAATCGAACTTTTGTCAATATGGCAACAAAAATAGGAATAGCATTTGAAGACAGAAAGCTTACAATTAAACTCGTTTACACATTCATGAACATCAACTGTTGGAGAACCATGTTGCAAAAAATTAGGCAATTTTTTAAAGTGTCATAACTTCTTTACTCTTAATGAGATTTTGATAGATATTTTACTGTTGTGCTTGTAAATTGATTATCGTTATTCAATGAACCTATTTCTGATCCAGAATTTTCTTTCAAAATCAATTAGTAACTTTGATCTTTTGATTCTTAATATGGCTTTTCATGAAACTTTATTGATGTGTTTAATGGAGTTTGCAGTTTATACTCTATCTGGGCCCATCTATTAAAAGAGGGAGTGGTTTTTCTCTTTCGGGTATATCGCCAAGATTTGTTTCCTTTTATTAGTTGTTTTGGTCTTGTTTTGATTTGGCTTGGATTGTTCTTTTGAGGGGAAGGGGGCGCGTAACACCAGTGATCGCCATAATTCGACATTTATTTATGTGAAATTATTGACACAAGTGACGGATATATTACACATACACCAGGGCGCATACACGCAACACCAACACGTCATCACACATACAAAGGATGATAGAATACACTACACGACTGTGCATTTTATGGAAACATGACAACATAATCACCTTTTAATAGTCACATTAATATGGATTCCCGGAGCGGAGCTCATACATGAAAGGAAACAGAAAGAGAGGGAGACGAATCGCGAGGTATGTGAACCCTGTCATACACATGGTGCATAAGAAAAGGCAAGGTACAATACCAGAACATCAGTACAGTACTGCCCTACTTTGGCAAAAGGAAGCAAGTGACAAAAGTGACATTTCTTGTAAAAGAGCAAAATGTGTCTGTCATTTACACTGACGTCAATGGACTATCATAACTTCAAACTTCAAACTTCAAATTTATTTCATATTTCCATTTCTCAATGATGAGATTACAAAATTATTGACAACAAAACAAGAATACAATATATATATACGATCATGTCTTTTGGTTGTAGAAGAAAAAGAAAAGAAAATATACTTGACACAAATGTACATGGTCATATCGTGTGAAAATGTCACTAGTAAGTATAAGAAATATGATGGGGCCTACACAAAAGCTTTAAAGCTTGTAAACTGTAGGTTCCCGAGTTCATAGGCATATAATTTTACACGGAGAACGGATATGTTTGTCTTGACCAACTAAAATTACATCAGTACAAAAAATCGATGAGTAATAAACTAATGAACCACATAGATATCGCACAAACCAGACTGCATACAAATCTCGCAGTGTTTGAAAAACAAAATGCTATATTATTAAAAGATGTATCGGTACCATGAAATAACTTGGTGCTGCGGACAAGGACAAAAGACTGGGAGCATAAAAAGGTTGCTAAAAGCTTGGTAGTGTGTATCCACTACGTATTAAACTGTTTTCATTCGCGTTTGAAGGTGAATAAAGATAAGGAAGAAGTGATATCTGGAGGGAGATCATTCCAATATCTGGGTCCAGTAAATATAATTGTTTCTTTGCAAAAATAGTGCGAGTACGGGGAAGGTGATAGGCGTTACTCTGGCGAGTGGGATAACAGTGGATAGAGCGATTTCTTTTAAACATGTGGATAAAAACAGATGTCTTATCCAACATATCTCTTAATAGGATGAGTGTTTCTGCATGAAATTTGGCCTGGAAGAAGAGATCATTATGTGAATTATGAAAGCATCAATAACTCAAATTTGGATGGTATGTCACTTGCTTCGCTTTGCCAAAGTAGGGCAGAGTGTTATCAGGGGCTGCAGAATGTTGTTTTTTTTTTTGTCTTTTTATTCGTTAAATTTCTTAAATGTTTTTTTTTTCTGTTTCTTTTTTTTTTTAATAGGATGGGGGGGGGGGGTCAATGTACCCCCTCCCCCCCCCCCCCCCCCCCCATGGGAAGAAAATCTCCGTTCGGATCACTCTTGGAGAGTCAATAGTTTTGTGATGATTTTTAATCAATTTTCTGATTCGTTGTTTGTTTGTTTGTTTGATTGATTGTTTGAAGGGCAAAATACCCCCCCCCCCCCCCATCCCGCAGCCCCTGTATAGATAATACGGTAGCAAAGAAACTGAATGAGGATCCGAACACGGACCGAAGATCACTTCTCGGCAGGGTAAATTCAATCTTTGAGGAATCAACAGACTGGTGTACAATTAACATTACTTATTTAAATTCTGTTCATACCCTTGTAACTCGATGCAGTTGCTGTGATAATCAAACAGCAAGCAAAGGTTTGCCTAGTGAAGAATTTTTTTTTCAATTTCAAAATACAGTTATTTCATTATTATCTATACTTTTTCTACAAGGAACTATGATTGAAAAGCTCATTACCAGGTCTTCAGGGAATAAGATATCCATAGATTGGGAAACATTGGTAAACCTGCTTGTCATGTCTTATAGATGGCACATGGTTATCAGAATATAGTGGCACATTTGTTTCTCAGCTGGAATTACTTTAAAAGTGTATCACCTGAGTTTGAGCATCCCAATATTTTCTCTCAATATGATTACACGTTTCATTTTAGATGTTATCTCCTCTTTGTCAATTGGCGTAGAAGAAAAAAGAAAATGCATACACAAAAGACTGAAATTACTACTTATCATCTTTCTATAATTAATATCTAATGTTGAGTAGGTTTGATTTGGCAGCGATTAGGCAATTTCACGATTACTTCGCACAACGCCTATACTGTCCCAAATCACCTTAATCGACATAAACAGTGATGAATATCACTTTGAATAAGGTGCACAGTATATGTAAGTTGGTGATTGCCTTCAAGTTCTTTTAAGATTAAGATTAAGTGGCATGCAACATAATATGTGAAATGATAACACCATATATGACATTCTGGAGACTCACATACACATAAGTCATCCTTATCACCGCTAGTAACTATTTGTCACATTGACATAATTTGATTACATACATGTACTTCATTGAAAAGATGATAAATATAAAATCAAATGGAACCAATCATTCTGCATCGGAAAACCACGAAATATACGTAGAGTAAACCATTTTACTGACTATGCATATGTATGTAAAAGTACACATATTAAAACATGAAATCTGAGACTCAAGTCATCTCATGAAATGGATATCACATTATATGGATGAAATATATAAATCTGACTGTAGCCATATACACCACCACAATAAACTTCTTCTTTTGCTCTTATAAAGCAATTACATGGCATGTTTATATAATGGTATCTTACTCAAAGTAATATGCATGGGTCATGTGAACTGTAACACAAACATAAATAGGTATATTCATACCCTGACACTTTGTACGTCCAATATCACTTACAAAGTACACTCAATCATGGCTAATTTCACAACACACAATGATAAATTAAGATACAACACTATGTGTTGACACACACATCAGGCAAAAAAAAAAAAGTTACCACAATTAATCCTTTTTTGTGGTAGTAATAGAATATATAAAGCATTTATATATACATGTACATCTAACGGGTAGACATTTAAAGGAAAATTTGGCCATCCACCTACAATGTACAGCCTGATATGTCTTCCTTCTTAATTCACACACACAGATACACACAGACAGAAAATGCTAAGGGCACTTTTGATAAACATGTTTTGGGTGGGATGTTTACTTTTCTCGTTTTGCAACTCTGTTCTTGTTTCACACTATAACTATGATGGGGCAGAAAACTGATTACAAGTTGTTAGTGGTCAGTTAATTTGTGTCAAAGGCCCTGGGTCACAAAAGGGTATGCCCACATATTGACATTTGTGTCAGTGACTCTTAAATGCTTGCTTCGAAATAATTCCTACAGCTCTTTGTTAGTTGTCATAAAGTTGGGAGGAAGGGGGGGGGGGAGGGAGATGCAGGTTCCATTAAAGCCGCTGGAAATGGGGAGGGGGGGGGGAGCGAGACCAAACATCACAGTAATCAAGGTAATCATTCAGAATAAGAGGGAACTTTAGCCAGTTCTCCATAAACTACATGTATATAATTATTGTTGTCATCACAATTCTAATGGTGCTGCAATCTTGACCATTTCTTGGCTGCAAGAGATATGATTAGTTGCCAGCAGTGGTAGGACTAGTGCAAGTAGCAGTAGAGAGCATGTGGCAAGTTATCATGCAACCCTCTCAAATTATCCCACCATCAGTTGCTGCAACCATTCGCACTGTTGTCTTACCATCGAAATGTCCATGTTTGTAATCAGAATTTCCACCGGTTGGCAGTGAAACGACTTTGCTCAGTCTAACTGCAGGGGTGCAAGGTGGGGGCTGAATCTTTTCTACACCTGTGAAGACATCATGTAATGTTAAGCGGATATTACCTATGTCAGTGGATACACACCTTGTGCATATTTCTTGGGTTAGTATGGCTAAAAGCAGCAACTGTTGTACAATTTCTCCCTTCCTCCAAATTTGGCATTTATCGGTATAGCACCATGTCAGAATTTGGCATGAAAAGTACTTATAAACTGTCAAAAAATGACAGAAAATGACATAAGAAGAGGACAACAAAAGGGACCCTTTGGTCTACTTCCCCCTTTTTTTGTTGTTGTTGTTTGTGGCCATACCATCCAATGCTGTGCGGATATTGGACATGTGTCTGATAGTAGGCCCTTATCTGTAAAGTGGTTTTTTTCTTTTATTACCATTTTGTTAATAACAATGACTTGTCCATCAACCACCAACACCCGATGTGTATTACATTAAAATTTAGTCAATAAATATATCTACTCTGCAGTAATGTTATCAGTCCCAGAGGATTGTAGGAGTTCACAAGAACTGTTTGAAACGAACAGTGAAACATCAATGAACATTTTACACAGTATACGATTCAATGACGAATGAGGATCGAGTGTCGCTTATGTTCCCTCATTACAAAACATATTCACATTTTTCAAAACCAGCCTAGGTGTGATACTGTTAGGCATTTATATACATCGGCATGTATTAGCATATCATTGAACAATATCTGTGGTGGGGTACCCCTTTACTCTTAATATTATTGCATTGCTTCAAAAAACTTGACACATAACATGATCATGTTGTTTATTATACCTATGAATAAACACCCTTGCATTGTTGTATAGAATATTAAACACAAATTACAATAATGATAATGATAATGTTAATGGTAATGGTAATAATCTCTTCAGTTGATGTAAACCCCTTTCCACCACTTAGTGGCACTCTAAAATAACAACCTCAATTCGCCCTCATCATCTGCATGAAACTGGCAACTATAAACCACAGTCTTTCAATTTCCTTGTAGTCTGAGTAGGTCGTTAGTACCTGGTGCATGAATTGTGGACTTTAACCGTCCCACATCTTTGATGTCATACTGGGTACCTGTTTATTCACACCTAACAACTGAAGAATGCTTTAAAAATTGAGTGTCGTCCTTTGATAAGCAAATGCACTGATAGGAGGGGCTTGAACCCTAACACTTCTCCTAAAAGTATATTAAAAGTAGCACTCAAACTTCTACTGTCTCTTTTATAAACAGTAACCAAAGGGTGAAGATTTATTGGATGAAAGACTCTTTCCTTCATATATCACATTGCTCTTCAGTATAAACATGTAATATCTCAGTGCATTTTAAATGATCCGAAAATTTTTCCTACGTTTCAAGCATCACTGATCTTTTGTTCAGTACAACATCCCTAAACACACTCATACACACATACACTCACTTGTTAATACGGGTACTGTAAAAGCGGATATTTTCATGTGAGTAATTATTTGCGCTCGACCAGGTAAAATGAATTTCGCATGTTTTCAATTCCATGGAATAAAAGCATTAACTACTCGAGCATATGGCAAGCAAAAAATATTTGAGTGCTTTTACTTAAATGCTGTTTTCAAGTCCCGCGAAATGCACAAAGATTTCCACATTGCGAAAAATTCCATTTTTACAGTATATAACAACCATTTTCCTGTGAATGATGGCTGTGCAATTATTAAAAAGGCATGTATCCTATATTGTGACTCTTTGTTGAGGTATAATGGACATAAAGTTTGCAGATACAATCAATACAATGGTCCAAAGCTGCACAATGAAAAACAAAATATATATATACATGTAAATCCCACTTGATGAGAGCAGTGTTGTGTCCTGAGTTTGAACCCTGGCACTGCCTCTTCAAAAACAAGCGCACACATGCAAACCACTTGACCAACTGTTGGATCAACACAGTCACACACTTGAGCCTTTAGTCGTGACTGCCATACACCCTGTATGCCTCTGTGGTGGTACATGGTACGTGAGTTATAACCAGAAGTATAATGTACAGATGACCAATACAGGCTCAAATGAGATGGAGAACAGTTCAACAACTAGAGACTGTAATTCATGTGACTGTGAAATTTCCTATGAGATGTCTTTCTCAGGGTAGAAGGCTATCGTTAAAAAGCATACACTGTGTTCCATACACCTGAACGTGGCAGCCTCTGTTTATGAGGTAAAGTCTGATTAAAACTGAGTATTTGTTCTCGACAGAGTTGCAGATTAAATCTACAAGAGACAAATACCGCAGCTTGTGCAAAGTGAAAATGGAATGCCAACTGTCACAACACACACAAAAAAACCCAAACATATGAATTTGATATAATTTGTGACAATGCTACCTGAACACCTGATTAAATAATTACATCATTGTGGGGTGTACTCACACATGAACACACAATTCTCAGTATCGCCAATACGTAGGTGCCGTGTGCAGAGCAGCATTTTAGATGCATTATGGGACAGCTCACGGGACAAACTTGCCCCGGTTTTGGCTGCACATGCACTCAGATCACGCTCTGTCTTTATCCAGAGGTATTTTTTGTGGAAGATTTCTTCGCTTTCCATCATGTGACCAGCACATTGAAACCTTGCAGTAGTGAACCATGACTCTAGTGACCGCAAATCAGTAAAACTTAGAAATTTTCAACTCTTTTATTAAAGCTGAATAATAGCCAAGAAAAAAAGGGGTAACAACGGCAAAGCAGGCAAACAACTCCATTGAATCGTATGGGAACTGCGACTCGCGTGAGACAACCGGAAGCAAACAAGGGCACCGAGGAATCCACAGTGCATCTGTGACAGCGCTCTTCAGCGTGCGCACAAGTTTTCTGCGCATTGGCGATAGCGAGAATTGAGCACACAAAGAAACAGACAGACAACCTGAGACAATATGCCATAAGCATGACAGCTTGTGAGACATATAACAAAGCAATGCCCTGGACATGAAAATTCCTGCTAATATACTGTATACGCTATAATTTTCGCGTACATAAATTTTCGCGAATTGCCGATGTCACACATTTTCGCGAGTGGTTAAATTCGCGAATGGGGGACCAGAGAAAATATGAAGTGGCAAAGAAAGTGTGAATTTTCAACTTACTAGCAACGAATGCTACCACAGCGATTGGGCTGTGTATACTAAATGTAGTAACCGTTAGTTAGACGTGGACATGCATATGTACGTAAACAAGCTTAGCCAGTATGGTCTGTTCGGTAAGCCGTAAAATGTTCGTATCGTCAAGGCAAGGGATTCATTTTGGAAGGTAATATTTTCGCGTGGTGTTAATTTCGCGAATAGCTCCCGACTCGCGAAATTCGCGAAAATAAAACCCACGCGAAATATATAGCGTATATAGTATTCACATTACTTGCCCCTTCAAAGGCCCTTCATCACAATAATGATACAATTGTACTATCATACACAAACAACAAACCAGTCATGAGTACATGAATAATTTTAAACTCTGATCCTTCATCGTTTACACCCAAATTTTTCCTCTTCTCCAGAGTGGAAGACACTGAAAATCTGACAAGAAAAAAAGAGAAAGGGCATCAGAAAGTGATGAGAATTTTCACTCTATTGCAAACTTGGCATTTGGCTTGATTTTAACTTTGACAAATTTATGGTATACCTGTATCTCTTCAAGCACCCTTTAAAACAGCATGAATCACTAAGTACTGTAGAAGGCTCATAGGGGGAAGGTTTGTTCCAGTTGAGGCCTCCATAGTTTGGCATGTGGCCCCCAACACACTCTGAAGATGGTGCATTGACACCTTTACAGTAACGCACATGGCCAGTTGAGATGCAGGGGGCCTTTAACATGATTCACTCTTGTATGGCAATAAAGCCCTTCTTGCTCTCAAGTTAATATGCACTTTATGTTGCCTGACTTTCAAGGCCTTTTCTTGCATTGTACTTTCCACTGAGTTTTTGTGATTTGAGTCTTAAAATATACCGGTATTAAAGTTATACTTGGCAATAAAAGCTGTAGCTCCACATGCAAGATGGCTGGCCACAAACTGCCCTTTGCAAACCATCGGCAGCCTTAAAATAAAGGGTGACACCAGTGTAGACTGCTGCCTGCCCCAGACTCCTAGCAGTGTTGGTGGGAGTACCAGTCTGCATGAGGCCACTGGGTCACAGCAGCGTCTGGACTTAGCCGCTCCAGGTCCTGGGACCCTTGAAGTTCCTGAGAAAGCCGACCCCGCCGCCCCCGCTGAAGTCCAGGAGAGCAGTGAAGGCTCGGACAGGGAGGAATCTGGCGCGGAAAGAGAAATCAAACAGAAACGAGAGAAAACTGTTCAGAATAATGGTGAAAAATAAGAATAATGTACCAAATATACTGTACTTCACGACTTTGTAGCCAAGTTTGCATGTTTACTACCATGGATGGCAATAGTGAGCTTTAGATCTGAAATGCGAATGCTAAGTTGATGCTATTAGGTGAAAAATGGTGTTCTGCAAATGTGCAAGACCACTGTTTCCACTGTTCAACACAGGAGGAGGCATTGTCTTTAACGTGTTCACAGATCTAAAACTCGCTAATATTGACAGTGAGAATGCTGGCTCATAAATCCAGTGTGGTGCACACGAATGAATACAGACTATCATCATCCTGCAATCATTTCTAGGTCAGCTGTAGCAAGCTGCAGGATTACCAAGCTCAGTAATCTAGTGAGGGCATGTTGACAGAAAGAATGAATATTGAGATGAGTTTTGCATAACATCATTGTTCATGGTTTCTTGAACAACTGGTCGACATAATGGCAGGTCTCTCTGGTAGAGCAGTGGTAACAGTGAAGAGGCTACCCTGGATAAAGGAGACCATATCATTATCATATATCAATATGATTATGATGATGCTGTAGTCCTTACACAACTAAGATGCTGTGAAAATTTCAACTGAAATGTTGTATTAGTCTCAATTCTAGGCGTGTTATTTTTCCTGCCATGGAAAATACAAGAATTTTGTTTAAATTTCCTTTTAACAGAAAAAAAACCCAAGGAATTTCAATGCAGAGGCTAATTATCATCAAACTTCCATATGACACTTCCAAGAATTATTTGTTGTCATTTCATATGTGAAATAAGTAAGAACTGCTACATAGCCCCACAATCACTTGATGAAAATGCAAAAATGTTTGAGAAGTTAGACAAAAAGATGATAGATATGAAACCAATTGCCATTCAACTGTGAAGTGTATTGATGAAATGAGAAATAAATGAGTGCATGTCACATTCATGTCAGGATCAGAGTTAAAGGTGCATAGTCCCAGTAGTGTAGAGGGTGCTGTTGATGATACTGCCGATCACCGTTAGCATTGATACGAAGATTACCGAAGTTTAGCTGTCATCAAGAGTAAAGTGCGTAGGTGTTGCTAAGTTACGTTGCCTTTGTTGTCTTCTCTGCGCATCGCGCAGTCTGTAGTAATGACAGGGTGCGTGCATATGTGCTTGTTATTATGACATCACAAAAGAAGAACTTTTGATAAAGCTGTCATCTCCTCCCTCAGCCGAATCATGAGCCGAACTGTGATCCGACCACCGACTACAGTGAATCGGACTTCTTCGGACTCGGGAAAGTGGGCCAAAGCGTAAGCGCTAAAGAGGAATCAGTAGCGTAGGTCCCTATAGGAAACTTGCGCCGTGCGCCCGCGTATTTGACTAAAACACCGGGACCATGCACCTTTAATATTTTTGCATGTTGCTAAATATGCAAATATCACCTGACACAAGAATTTACCAAAAATTGCAACAACAAAAAAAGCACAACAACAACAGCAAATTGTTATGGTGTATACAGTAACCAATATTCAACTGTCTTAATGATACTACGGTTAACTTAACCCGTTGAGGATGGACTGATTTTGTTACAACACGCATTTCCCATAGACACCTACCCGAGTATACTTGGGACTCGTCCTCAACGGGTTAATACTCGACTGACACCTTTAATCTTCAAACTTTGCCTTCATTAGTGCCTTTTGTTCTCTGGCCTCATTGCACCATGAGATCTGGTCACATCGTTACACCATGTGGTCACTTTAGGCCGGCCAGACAGACTAATCAGATTATGATGACTAGGCAGATGGACAAGTGTAAACTAACCAACCAAGGCCATGCAGGACAATGGCACCCTGCCCTGTCCAGACTACACAGTGGTATTTATAGAAGACCTAGATGAACAACACATTTTGTCGTTATGGATTTGACAGAGTTAACTTGAAAATTATAAAAAAAAAATCCTGGACAATGCTTCTCTATTATCTGCTGTGGTCTGTCTCTGACGATCAATAGCTTAGTACTGTATATGCCACATATTTTGCAGTGGGTTTTGTTGTTGTTGTTGTTGTTGGTTCCTAATCGCACAAGTCAACTGGGTATACAATGAAAAAAAATGATGTGCAAATGTATTGCCTCCAGTGAGAGAAAGTGAATGTTGTTTTAAAGGTGGGAAATCTCTGACATTTCTTCTCAAAAGGGATAACATTTACTTTACACTTCTTTGAAGTGGCTGTAGATCACGAATTCAACCATTTGTATACAAATGCCTTGCAAATCCAAAGTCACAAATTATACAAAATATACAATAGTTTTAAATATCAATGTCATACATATATCCATCCTGTAGATTCCTCTGTATGATATGCTATTTGGGTACTTAATACCATAAATCCAGAAAAAATTGAATGAATGTGGGGGGGGGGGTGGGGGAGGACTTGAACAAGAACACAGCCATGCAAAAATATCTTCTCTGGAGTTACTGTTACTAAATTTAATGAATATTGGAAAAGAAGGGGGAATTTGAACAAGAACACAGTCACATAAAATATATCTTCTCTGGAGTTACTGTTACTAAACTATTAAAAGTATGGGGTAAGTTCATGGGACTGAGAAAATAACATCCTATTGTGACAAGAACAGGACAAACTTGTAACACACCTTGGACTAGAGACACAGAATGATCGGTTAACAGTTCACATGAAACAAAAGCTTGGCACACAAGTTTTGGTGTTCTTGCATTACTATGTGTTCCCCGATGTCACTGTCACAGACTTCTGCCTGTACATGCCTAGGCCTACGTAAAGCACATCTTGCAACTAAGTAACCTGATCCCGACTTTGATTATGCTGAACGAGTCTGTTCTCACGTTGACATGCCAGTGCTCACAAGGAAGGTATTTTGATCTCTTTTGCAGCTCATCTGTTACTAATACACTTTAAAAAAAAAAAAAAAATCTCTTAACTTTAGTGGAATATGGATGTCATACACAGGCAATTCCTATTAGAAACTAACCAAGTCTTCAAGGTCCAGTATACCTTTGGGAGCAGTGATTTCAAAAATGTTCAAGATATCACATTTAATGCACATGTGTAGGTCTGTTGTATCATAAAACATCCTACCATATGAAATATTTGCCATAAAACCTAAAATATAAGGAGATATCAGGATTTTTCTCAATAAACCGTAACTGTATACGGTTTAGTCTGGAAACATTTTTATTATAACTATTGTTCACATTTTGTGTATTTAACAACACTTAACATCCATTATACGGATTCAAATTTTGACAGTAGTTGTTTCTATCCCTAACTCACATTTTAGAACTATTTTAAAGCACTAATTGCTTTCATCTGCAAATGGTAAATTATGCCTTTCAGGATCCACAGTTCTCTTTTGTTATACTGAAATTTCATTATAGCTGGACAATAAAGCACCAGTATGAAAAAAATACAGATAATAATCTTGGGACCCTAATTTTTACTTCGTTGTAAATGAGAGTTTTGTTGGCATTCGCTATAACCATTAAACGGTTAAATGCACTGTATTGTACGATGTAGTCTGCGCATACTTACGATTTTACTGCTGGGATATACTGGGCGTACCACGGCACAAAAATCCTTTCCTGATTGGTGAGAATACCCTGCATGATCATCTCCACAGCTCTCTTAGACTTCAGGGGAGCAGGAAATCTGTACACACACCAAGCACAAAAAGGCAATGATCATGTTGCATATATACTGTGAACATTCCAATGATCAGCTGTACAAGTGCTTTAATTCCTTGAAACTGATGGAAAATAAGCATACATACACCAACTGTATGTGGTCATTGGGTTATTGCATTATTGTGACACCTTTCTCTTGCAATGTTTGATTCATGAAGCACATTATAAGTTATAAGTATGATGTATACTACGTTAACCCTTTCTATCCCAATGAGTCAAATGTGCATAAAAATTTCACACATAAACCTATGGAGTGGTAATTATTGTGGCATTCAAAGGGTTGACTTTGTCAAGATATTTCACAAACAGTAGTACCTCTACAAAAATGACCTCAATCATGCCAATAATGCAACATGTATTTTAACTAGAAATGCACTTGGAGAGCGCAGACCTCTGCCAAGCAGCTCATTTCCAACCATAGATGCATGCACAAAATCGCCAAACCTTGTGTTTACCTCGTCAGCTTCCTGCTGTGTGGCATGTTGAGCAGAGCATACGCTTGAGTGCGTGTACGCAAACCTCAAATATGTGCAGCTTGAACTCCCAAGTTCATTGACCCTATATGCCACAAGATTTTTTGAAATCCTTCAAAATTTCATAAAAATTCCTGGATCATACCTACCTCGACTTGCAGCCGGCAAACATCCCCTCCTCCATGTAGGACGGGCAGACGAGCGAGAGGTGCACACCGCTCTTCTTCATCTGTTTCAGCTCGTAGCTCAGCGCCTCCGTGAAGCCGATGATGGCCGACTTGCTGGCGCAGTAGTCGGCCAGGCCGTTGACCCCGACGAAGCCAGCCAGGCTGGCGATATTGACCACATGGCCCTGGTTGCGCTTCAGCATTTCAGGGAGGAATGCCTTGATGAGCTTCAGGGATAACAAGGGCAGGCACAAGAGATTGTGAAAAAGAGAAGAAGAACTGGAGATTCGAGCATTGTTTTTGTTTTGAGTTCAGATTTAAAAAAAAAAAACTCAATAAATTGGTTTGGTTTTGTTTGGTTTGGTTTTACATCTGCACATTTTTCAACATTAAAGTACAAAATATCATCACTGATAATTATTTTCTTTTGGTCTCATTTTGAGTTGAGATTTAAAAAATATCAATATTGCTTTGCTTTGGTTTGACTTTATTTCTGCATTTTACAACATTTCAGTACAAAATAACATCATTGATAATTACTTTTCAACATTACTGAAAACAACACAATGTAAACAGAAATTGTAAATTTGTCATCAATGAATGACTAATCACTGTCAAACTAAGTGATAATATTGATAAAGACAAAATGCAGTAGACTGCACATCAAAACATTTATGTAGTAAGCTTTTCTTTAAAGTGATGATCGCTTGGGAATGGGGTATTAAAGAAAAGGGAAACAAGAGAACAAAGCGAGAAATTGCTCTTCCTACTTGTATGACAAGACCTCCTCCCCTTCTTTTTTTTTTTTTTTTTTGGGGGGGGGGGGGGGGGGGAAGGGGTGGGAGGGGTAAATTCCAAAAAACATATTTTAGCAGTACCAGTACTTGCAGAAGAGATTTTCAAGCAATCTACCAAATATAAAACAGTTTCAAAATCGTATCGCCTAATTTACCAGTACTTTATTGTAAACCTAGTAAGGTACCGTACATGCATTGGTAGATACATGTAATGGGCAGTGTATATCTTTGCAGTATACATTTGATAACGGAAAGCATAATTTCCTTTGTTTAGGCCTATAGCATTTTCCCTGCAGAGTGTTTCCTCTGTGAAACCAACTAGACCAAACTCTGTATAATAACCCCACTCAAGGGCAATGACCTCCATTTGTCCTGATTTTTCTACATCCTCCTTTTTTCTACCCTCATCAATTCCCTTCATATCCTTGTCAGTGACACCATTGCCACAAACACTTGTGATCATCAACTACCTGTGTAGAACCCTCTATGTATTGTCAAAGAAATCACAGCGACAGTAATCTCTCTTTTTGGAACACAGATTACAGTGTATGTGGCACAGTCAAACCCATCTACAGTGCTCAGTCAACCAAGGAAGATGAAAGAAATGGCCATTATAGATAGGTGGCTCCTTTAGACAGGGCTTTTACTTTTAGCATGGCTTTTCTCTCGGGGGATTATCTTAAGTAGTGGCCCTGTATACAGGAGGAAGCCACCACAGGTTCTACACAGATGGGCACTAAAGCAGAGAAGAGTGTACATAATGATACTAAATTATGATTAGTAGAACTATAATTCTTTAAAATATGATATTTATAATGGCATGTAATGAGATATTGATTTTACAGCTTGTTAAAACTTTAGTCTCCTTGATCATGTCAATCATTCATCATAATCATGATAATATCACAAATCCACTGTTATCATGATAAAGAGAATTACAACACCTCTGGATGGCTTCTCAGTGATTTATTACAAGTATAGGACCTACACTTAATGTTTTTTTTTGTTTTTTTGGTTTTTTTTTACTAATAGATCAAATGCAAAAGTGTAGCCTGAGTGTGTGTTTCACATTTTTGGATTATTCTATGTATGGAGTGTTGCTGAATTTACAACTTGATCTGACTCCCATATGACACTAACCCCAGGGCGCACAGTTAAAGGGATCGTACAGTTTTGGTTGAGACCTAATTTCGGATTTCTAGCATTTTTTGGTGAAATAAGGAGAAACTTCTCATGAAATATGAAAGAGCATGTAATTCTATGAGGAATTCAACGTTTATTTGATGAAAATGGGTTTTGAAATGGCTGAGATATCCAAAAAAGAGCGATTCTAATAAAGTGTGGGACCCACACTTTATTACGATCACTTTGTTTTACTTTGTTTTTGGATGTTTCAGTGATTCCAAACCCGATTTTCATCAAATAAACTTTGAATTCCTCTTAAAATGGTATGCTCTGTACTCTATCATAAGTGTTTTCTTGGTATCTCGCAAAAAGTTAAAAGCCAAATTCTCATCTCTACCAATACTGTACTATCCCTTTAACATGACACCAGATATAAATCTATGCACAGATTGTACCCAATAATTCCTGCACACATTGATGAGTGCACTGTATTGTATGGACAGTCTAAATCAAAGAGGCGTTTCCACCTTTTTTTTATAGAGGAAATGAGTCATTTGTATTCAAAAACATTATAGCAACAACACTCAACAGTCTGTAGTTTAAATCCACACTTCCATGACATTTGCTCCTGCAACAATTGCTTGGACCATGAATTATCTGCATGCTAAGCCAAACAAAAGTTCTATCCACAAACAAGTAACTACAACTCTACCAGTTAATGCTAATCCTCACATTACACTAAACCTCTGGCTCTAAGACCCTATCAGTATCACAACCTAGAACCCTTATAAAACCCTAACCCTAACCCTCCAAGAAAAATGTGTAGGCCCTAGTCTAGATGCTCTAACAACAACATTGATGAACAGCAGCATATGATGAGGAAGAGGAGGAGGAGGAGAAAGAGGCGCTAGTGTACTTTCGCACCTGTTTGTCAAATGACCCCCAATACAGTCCAAACATGCACAAACTCAATCTAAATACCCAACGGCCTCGAATAATTTGCACCCGAGTGAGATTCAAGTCCAATAGAAATGGATTTTTCACCGTTTTGACACTTTTCTACTTCTCAGAATTATGTTAATCGCAGCTACATTGTACTCGCTATGCGATAACTGCGTTGCACATCATAAAGAGCAAACAGCGCAGCACGGTGTACAAAACATGTTCACGGTAGCGAGCACCGCGATTGATCTGAATGTAGCTATCTTTGGTGTCTTTAAAAATATAATACTAATTCGCCTTTCTCTCAGCTTGTACCGAGTCGCAGTAGCGACCGATTTGAGGATTGGGGTTGTTCGTGTTGTGTGTGTGTGTGTGTGTGTGTGTGTGTGAGGGTGTGAGTGTGTTTTGTTTTACGTACATTTTTTTTTCTTTTTCATTCATAATATTGACAATGTGGAATTTATGTTGTCATAATGAATGTGGCATGTGTGTTGTCATTATGAAATTTGTATTATTTTGCAACCAAATAATTTGTATATCATTGTTTATATGGAAAAGAACAAAAAATAAAAGATGGACAAAAACACAAAAGTGTGTGTGTATGTGAATGAAAGACGATTGTGAAAAATGTGGTTATAAGACAAGGGTGAAAGAATATAAAAGGGAAAGGCTAGGAAAAGCGGGAAAGGAAATGAAAGAAAAGATACACTGTATTATTACAAGTCAAACCCAGAAAAATGAAACAAAAGGTTTACAAAATACTCTATTATAGAGAGTACAGTAAAAGATGATAAAAGGAAAGAAAGAAGAGAAACTTGCATTAGACATATACAGTAAAGGAGAGCAAGGGAGAGATGGATATGTTTGAAAAGAAAAGAGGAAAGCAATTACAATGAAAAAAAAAAAAACACCTGGGGCCCGTTGCATAAAAGTTACAATTATGGTAACTTTGCCATCCAATGGTAACTTCCATGGAATTCTTGATTTTGATTGGCTGTTGAGTATTGTTGCCATGGTACTGGTAGATCTAGTTACCATTGGAAGGCAAAGTTACCATAATTGTAACTTTTATGCAACGGGCCAGTGGTACATTTGTAGGAGTATTAAGAGATGAATCAAAACTGGATGAAAGCAAAGATGAATAGGAAGGAAAGAAAGAATTACACAGGTTGAAAAAGAAAAGTGGCAGCATTAAAACATTCGCACAGGCGCTCAACCGCTATGCAGCTACCATGTAGACCACATTCTACAACTGCTATAAACGCAAGGCAAACGCAAAACAAATTTTAGCTCTTCAATGACACCATAGAAAAAAATGCTGTGTCGCTTCATTCAGACTAAAAATAGTAAAATTGACCCTTAGAACACCTTTAGTACTAGTAGAACTAGAAATCAGGACTCTACATGCATGCGCTGAACGTATTCGTACTGTGCTCGTGTACAGAGCAGCAATTCCAGCAATCAAGATTTTCCAATGATTTTCTGACACTACAGCTGTAGTAATCACTTAAAGTGTGAAAACTTAGATCTAACTTCTATTCAACTTTTGAGACTCAGATGCAAGTATTTTAGGTTAGTGGTTAGGGTGCCTATAACCGCAGCAGCGACCCCATACGGACAAAATACGTACCGTTACTATGTTACAGCGCCCCGCGACGGGGTTAGGGTGCCTACTGAATAACTAACGTTAGGGTGAGTTTGCGCATGTTTGGACTCTGGAGATCAATTGACAAACAGGTGAGGGGAAAGTACACTAGGGTTCTAGACTATAGCCCGACCAGACACTGTTACGCTATGCGACGTACCATGTACAGCGACTGGGCTGTGTATAGTTAACTAGACTAGAGTCTACGTCACTAGGGCCAGAGAAAGAGGAGGAGGTGGTAGTTAACAAACAAGGTGTGGGCACATGCAAATTTACAATTTTGTAACAAGAACGTCCATTTTGGAAATTGGAGTTATGAATATGATGACAATCTTTTACCCAAATGTATGCCATGGTGTTGACCTCCAAAACTTTCTCGATGGCGTCCTCGGAGCACTGGAGCACCGGCTTGCCGCTGAGTGTCGCCGCATTGTTGATCAGAATGTCAATGTTTCCGATGTCGCGTTTGATCTCGGCCACCACTGAATACAAGTCAGTCCTTCGGCTGAGGTCGCAGTAATATGCGTGGGCTGACCTCCCTTTGCAACAGAGCTCGCTGGCCAATTCTCTGTTTCCCTCCATGTCAATGTCGAGCAGCACGAGCTGAGCGCCTCTGTTGGCGAATTCCTCGGCCAGCAGCCTTCCGAGGCCATTGGCAGAACCGGTGATGAGAACAGTACGTCCATACACGTACTTGGGGCTAGCGGGGACGGCAAATCGGTACAGGCTGCGTGTCACGTTGAACAGCACGCGAAAGACCAAAACGATCAGTTCAATGAGAAAGACGAGGGAGCGATGAAAAAATCCCAACGGCAAAGATTTATCGGAGAGATAATCTTCTTCGAACTGACTCGCAGAAAACGCCATAATCTACGTTACAAGAAGTGTCACGAACACGTCACAAATATCCATACACGTTATACACGTCCGTCAACTACGGAGCAATCTCAAGCAACTGAACAGCGCTCGTGATGACACAGATAGACGTAGACGTGGATCCGATAGCGAACAGCAAAAACACAACATACACAATCATGTACGCAGTGCTTTTGTACGTGGACATCAATCGCACTGCACTGATTCTAATACTGTGCATATAATAATGTGCAACATCACTGACATCCGTGGTTTGCGAGAGAAATTAGGAAGTAGGTCGTGTCAGCTATTTGTGTTTTTGTTTTCCTTTTTTTTTACGCGTGTCAGGCGCGCGCGACCCAAATGTATCAAAATTCACTCTTTTGGCTGTGACCTGCTTTGATCCAGGGGAGGGGAAATCCCTTTCTTCAACCTTCAAGGTCACAGAGCGGGCGAAAGATACGGGAAAAAAAAAATAACATGCGAAAATAATGTAATATAAAAAGAACAGCATTAAAGATAAAGCTAAAACGATCAGAGAACACAGACAGGTACTGTGAATAATGGATGCAAGCCCTTTATTATAGCGTAAGAATTAATAATTATTTTGTTTCCAATTGAGTGATAAGATACATAATGATGCTCTCTAGAATCGATGCAACCGCCCTAAACTCGCAACATGTATGTCGAAAAAACAAGGCAGCACCATACGATGAAACAAACACCAGAGAAAACAAAGCTGGTGTGAGATCGAGTACAATCCGGTTCCCAGGTAACACCGTACAAAATGAATTTTCCCCTAGCCATGGGAGCTTGATTAATCCTGTTTTTTTTTTTTTTAATTCAACCTTTCTCAAGCTATAAAGCTGAAGAAACGAAATGATAGTGCATGATCCTTTTAGACAATCCTAGCTTCATCCGTTATTTACACTGTTAATTTAGTTTGAAGTCTAAAGTTGTGTATGGGATACTATAGTAGCTGTTCGTCGTCTTTGACTGTTCTGATAATAATTATCATTTATTTATTTTTAAACTAAAATGAGTTAGGTCAGTACCAACAATACGTCGTTCAAGTTTGGGTGTGGTTGATAATCAATAGTACACATGGTTTATCAATTTTATCAAACTTCAAGCAAGGACGATTTTTTTTTCTGTTTTGAAACACTTTGTCATTTGGTTAGCTAGATATGTTTGTTAGCGTCTCATCCACACCAGCAAGCGCATCATACAACCAGAAAACAACCATTTTAGGACAATGAACCTAACATCGTGTTGACATTTTGTAAGTAAGCATTTTGCCAAAGGGGCTGATAGAGTCGATTTTGAGTATTTTATTCGCACTCCTTCCCCGTGACTGCAGGGCTGCCAACTCTCACTCATTGAGAGTGAGACTCACTCATTTTGGTCCTTTCTCACTCTAAAACTTTATTTCATTTGCATGCACTTCTATTGATCTCACTCATTTTGACTCCTAAATTATAGCATTGGTCTATGGGAGTCTCACTCTCAACTAGTTTCCAATGTTGGCAACCCTGTGACTGCATGAGTCCAGAGGTGTGGTCCACCGTTGGTGGATTACTAGTACACTGACTGAAACCAAACCTAGGATCTTTGCTGAAACTTAGGCAGCCAAACTTGTTGGAAGGGCACCCCCTAGAGGGCGCAATAGCTGCTACACTGTGCCTTTCGCGACAGGCATGCAGTAACCTCAAATCTCCGTGCCCCGCCTCCGCGGACTATAGACTGCTAGAATCAATATCTTCGATGTTCTGGAACTCACATATAGGTCCTACAGACTAGCTGACAGTTGCTGACAAAATTAGTTCAGTAATACGTTTTAGTATCACATGTTCTCAGAAACAATATCTCTCAGTATTCACGTGTGTGTGGGGAGGGGGTGGGGGAGGGGATAGTACTGAGCTTTATAATAGGGCCGATAGTATCAAACTGAAACATCATTATACAGTGTATCATGAAACATTTCATTATTTCGAGGAAACATGGCCTTCCTTTCACTTGCTCTAAAGTCCTCGAAATTCCTGTTTATCAGCAAAGCCAAGAAATGTACATCTCAATATCGTGCTTTTCCTGATCTACTATCGGCCTATATACATCTTCAGATAAAGATGTGAGGTTGTACAAAGCATTACGTTCAAGTTCAAGTTCAAGTCCAGATTTTCTTTTGATTGTGTGATTGATTGAGTGATTTATTTTATTTCTGGAAAATAACATTATGTAAATTACTTCTTATTGAACAATAAAAAGAAATTATCACAAAATTACATAAAACTGCGGCTGGATATGGCCCCACTCAGCTCCACCCTCATGGTGGAGCTGTTCTACCAGAGGGATCCAGAAGAAAACACATTCGGTATATCCGAAATTAACATTACGTTCAAGTTCAAGTTCAAGTCAATATTTTATTTCAATAAAACGACAATCATAATTGAAACCTTATCATGCTTATAGTGACGATACATTGCAATGGGTGGTGAGGTAATGAAGGTGAAATAATTGCCAGTTGTTGAACTTTGTGAAAAAAAGAGGGACTCGCTGAAAAGACAATGCTTGTAGAGTGTGGGGCCCCTCTTGGATAAAAAAAAAGGAGAAAAGAAAAAAGATCGATGCAAAAATTTATCGAAAACATCAACAGAAGCAACACAAAAAGTTTGGTAGCCCACTGAGAGACAGACGAACAAACAGATCCTCACAAAACAACAACAGACAAAATAACAAACATGAAGGAAAGACGGGACAGCAGCAAGACTACATGAAGGGAAAAATGGCCATAAGTTCAATAATTATACCATAATTATTTAGTTCGACAAATCAACTTTTGTTTTGAGAGAAATTAGGACTTCTTTTGTATTTTTCCTTCTCTCTGAAGGAATGAGACGTTGTACAACTTGATTATTACCTTCCTTTGCGTGTGTCTTTATTTTGTGATATCATCGTATCACACTCATGCTAATGATTACAAATAGACAAATCACTTTAAAAGTATAAAACGTCGATGCAACTTACACTATACAGTAAGCTGAAGGATACATGAAAAGCAAAAAATAAGGCACATTGTCTGCACGATTGTTGTTTTTCTTCTCCAAAATTAAGACCTGGGGGCATTTCATAAAGGAACTTGTCGGATAAAATGTCCGACAAGTCAATTATATCCGACAAGTTAAGAGAAATCAGCCAATCAGACTAAAGAATTTCTCAAAACTTGTCGGATATAATTGACTTGTCAGATATTTTATGCGACAAGTTCCTTCATGAAATGCCCCCCTGATCTGCTGCAACTACTGTTGCTGCATCTTTACCTGTTTACTATCAAAATCAAGCCACATAGCTTTATCAATAAATTGCTCATAAAATCATTTTATTGCAGAACCGTTTGTACGGTATTTTGACATCCCTCCAAACCCACTCCATACCTCAATATCTATTGTTATAGACGGATCAGCTACTCTATATCAATATTTTAGACCTATCAAGTATAAAAATAAAATACTAACTTTCAAGAGCAGTACAAAAAACAAACAAACAAACAAACAAGCAAATAGACAAACAAACAAACAAACCAACACCTTCCAGAGCAGATCCTGACATCTGTTTAATTCAGAATACATCATTACCTCAAGTCAACGTGTAGTACTATACGCCGAATATTTTCGAGGCTTTTATTTTCTCAAATTTCGCGAGTCAGGTGCTATTCGCGAAATTAAAGACTCGCGAAAATAATAACTCTGAATCCCGATATGAATGTGACGCACACACATTATGCATTTCTCCGTTCAGTACAGTACTCCACGAAATCGTCGGGAAGTCCCGATTTACACTCGCTAAATATATTGGCGTATACTAACGAAGTACAGTAAAATACTCTGATGCCTTTTTGGTATTTTGTTCACACTCATCTTCCCCAAAACATGATTGTGTGTGCTGAAAATGGTATGGACTCGAAAATACACTCTCGTACTCCATACATACACCGTAATGATATGTGTGCAAAGCAATGAAAATGGTAACACCCACTTTTTGCCTTTGCGCGCGATGAATAGGTTTTTGATTGGTCAGATTACAAGAAGACACATTGGATAGCAAAGGGGGAAAAATGTAATGCGATGCGGAAGTAACAAGCGTCCAAGTATGTTTGTAGCAATATCAGGAATGTGGTGCGCTTAGGAAAAAAAAACAAACAAAAAAACACAGCATGCAACAAATCATGATGAACTTCAAGATATGACCTACTTATTTGACGACAAGAGGGGCAGCTAGATACATTGTAGTACATAAAGTAAAATGTAAGAGGAGCGAAAGCGACAATTTACTACAGTACGTGAGTAGTCATCCTCTGCTACCTTGTTTCTCCTTCTCTCCCTTCTTTACGGTTTCATTTCCATTTTAACGATAAAACCGGTATTGATGTTGATGACGACGACAAAAGACATGATAATAATGATAACAACATTAATTTAGTGACCATATGCAAATGATTATGAAAATGATGATGATGATGATGATAATGATAATGATAATGATAATAATAATAATATTAATAATGATAATAGTAATGATAATAATAATAGTAACAATAATAATAATAATGATAATAATAATAATAATAATAATAATAATAATAATAATAATAATAATAATAATAATAATAATAATAATAATATAACATTATTGATAAGAGAGGGGGGGGGGGAGAAGGGGGATCAAGGAAGAAAGATACTAAACAAAACATCGCCAACTTAAATTTCTGTTACACTGTACATCTTGTGATTTTACTCACAGGTTCGGGTGCAATTACAAAATATGGATCTTATCAAAAATAGAATGTAATAAATGATACAAGTGCAATCATGGGTAATGTATAAAGCAAAATATTAGATTGTACGAAGGCCTACTCAGTGCGGTAGTATCTGATTCCAATGAAAATATACCATCTTATTTATTTATTTATTTATTTATTTATTTATTCATTTATTTATTTATTTATTACTGATGTCACCTTTTTACCGTGATGCCTTTTAGAGTACTATGTAGGCCTAGAGTATTGATGATTAAAATTAGCGGGGGATATTAGTCACAGAAGTCACATCTATGATGAAGAGGATACAGTAAGCAACAATATGGACAACGTATCATCAAACTTAATATTATTATCATTATTATTATCATCATTATTATTGTTATCATTATCATTATTGTTATTACTATCATCATCACCATCATCATCATTAAGTATATAGTAGTAGTAGGAGCTGGTATACATGTAAGTATTGCTAAACAACATGTTACATGCACATAAACAGCCACACGGAAACCAGTTTAGAGCACCTGTGAGAAGAAACAATTTAGAATCATAAATATACATTGATTTGTGAAATCAGTTTTGAACTATGTGTTCATGTGAAGTAGATACTAGTACCCGCAAAGTTGTGGAGTTCATCGGATAGAATAATTCCCTTACACACTGTAGTTGTGTGATCTTCAGAAGATGTCTATGTAGTTCAAATAAATTCACCTGTAGCGGCAAGAATTATGTTTGTGAAGATTTTGCTACACGTTCTACGATTATGGTCTTCTATTTTTGTGGACACTGAATGAGCCTATTGATACCCATATCAATGTGTTGCTTTCTTCAGTCAAGTTGTTCACATGGTTATATTGTTCTCTACTCGGCTTTTATCGAAGCCAGAATGGTAATCGCTTCCAAAGGATGATTTACGGTACGTTGTCCAAAGACCATGGGAATGTGGGAGTCGGAATACGTTTTGTGTGTCAAGGGTCCCATTGAAATAACACATGCACACACACAATCACCTAATCCCTGCCGAGCTATTTATTAGTGCGTGTGTGCAAGAGAGCAGCAGGCCACCCGATTGCAGCTCGCAGGCCAGCGAACCCGGACGATGTGTAATACGATGTGCGCAGCGCTGAAGCCAGCACGACCGATCGACCGCGTGTATTTGTGTGTACTAAACTTGTACAGACTCACACGAGGTGAGGCCACCTGACGAAGACGATCCGTGTCAGAGGCATTAGTGTGGGCATATCGTCGTAATTTTCCTGGTTGTGGAAATCCCAGCAACCCCAAATTCCTGCTGATCAAAGTTCAAGGTATAGTCTTCCTCTGCAGCGTAGCAGAATACGTAAATGTTGAATATTGTGGTTATAAAGACGAAGTTTACGAACTCTACAAAGTTGGTGTTCGGACGTCATGCGGTTGGATTTGTGTTCACTGCTATACTCAGTACATGTTCTAGTGTGTGTGGAGGATTCCGTCTGATCTGTGTGTGCTCGCAACTAGTTTGACATCGTAAGTAGACTGCAGAAATTGGTCCTCTGAACTTTAGCAATGAGTCGTTCATTTTGTTAGTTTCAGGTTGTCTTTTGACACAAACCGAGTAATTAACGTTCGACGACATACTGTATGGTAAGTTTGTGCACGTGTTCTGTTGGATAAGTGTCTCACAAGGGAGTTTGCTGAGTTTTTCAGAGTCATGAAAGTTGTAATCTTGTATAGATATGAGAAGAGTCGTGACGTAGTTGGAACGGGGGTCTGCCCAGCCAGTCGGCTGCGCTGTGTTGTGTGGGGGAGCAACCTGTTGACCTAAAGCACGCTTTCCGAGGAAAGGTTAATTTGCATAGCTCACGGCTCGCGGAGATGGGGCGAATTTCGCTCCGGCGCGGTTTATTCGTCGACATCAAGATAGGGAAGAAGGGGGAGATATCTTGCAATTGTGTCTCAAATTGTTGTAGCTACCTAGGGAAGACAACTCTGACTTCTGTATGACCCCTATCTTATGTTCATAACTGCATGCACATTTCAGTACATTGATAAACAAGGGGATGCTGTAAGGTACCCTGACAAGCTGTGTCTTGAAAAGATAAGAAATGCCATTCTGCTGTCTTCATAGATCTATGGATGAAATAAAATTTTTCTCTTTCTTTGAGTGTGCTAATACAGGGGCGGATCCCAGTAATTCTGTAAAGGGGAGGCGCCTTTACAAAAATTAAGGGGGGGGGGGCGCACATGCCCCACATTTTTTCTCTTTATTTCTTGTTTTAACCAAAAAAAAAAAAAAAAAAAAGAGGGGGCATGCACCTGTTACGCCTCCCTCTGGAACCGCCACTGTAATATCTGATGCTTTGTTGCCTTGTGTCGTGAGCATCAAAATCTGATGCTCAGCTAGTTAGAAGCATGATACAGCTACAGTGAATGATGTTCAGATGTGATTTTTATAAGTAGGCCTATAACATTGAGGACATTGCCAATGATCTGATGAAAGGGCAAGGAAACTTTCGATGAGAAAGTTGATGGAAGAGCAAAATCTTGACAATGAGATGTTAGCATCCTGAAAATTATGACTGAATTTGTGTTAAATGGTTGAATGTTATACACCTTAATTTTTGTTGTTGTAATGATTGTGATTTATGCTAAGTTCACTTTCATGTTCATGATGAAGGAAACAACAGTGGTCAGCAGTTTACAAGTTGCCAATTTAAGCATCAAATTTAATGATTAGATGTTGGAATTTTTTGCCAAAAGTGTATTTTGACCAGCCCCAGATGTCCAGATTTTTGATGCCATCTTTAAAATGCACGTGTACATTGTATGTACTCCCTGTCTGTTTAAAGTTGCATTTTGTTTGATGACAAGATCAGGAAAGAAAATGGTCTGTGAGAGTAGATTATAAAAATTAGAAATAATAATAATGGAAAAAACCATAAATGCATGTACATGCATTCAGACACATTTTTATGTTGTCGCTATGGTATGCTCAAGACTAGAGTCCTACAGTGTAGTAATGATGCAGCATGAAAAATAGAATTGTGCTAGAGGTGGCCCAAAATTATGCTTAATTGCTACACGTAAAATTATGCTTCATCATATCGAGCAAAATGAAGAAAAAATGTCCTCATGTTTTTTTGCTGCCAATTCTCTCTTGCCAAATCGCTGACAAGTATAAAAAAAAATGAAGAATTCATATTTCTGCCCAGCAATTTCATGACATACTGCCTGACAAACAAACACAAAGATATATAGAAGAATATATATTTAGAAATTATATATAAAATTATTTTAAAAAATATTTTAAAATTATGCCCCCAAAAGCCAACTTTTACCTAGCATAATGCTACTGTATGTGCTAAAGCATCCAAAATTATGTCAGAAAGCATAATTAGTATGCCAACTCTGGCAACATTGGGTAGGACAACCAGAACACAAAATATCTTCAGATAGTGCTTTGGTACATGTATGAATAGAATAATGCAGAATATTTAGCAGCAAAGTCTGAATAAAGTGCAAGAGATGAGTCTATGACTCTGGCAGCCTAGGGATTAATTTTTTAAGGTATACATTGTAACTGTTCTTTTTTTCTTTCCTTTTTCACTCCTGTACATGTACAATGTATCTCACCCCCCCCCCCCCCCACCACCACCCTTTTGAAGACCAGGTGGAGAGACAGGTTAAAGTTCACATCATGTCTTTCTTTATGAGCCAGAAAAACATGCATCAAGAACTTTATAGTTGCAGTTCGGAGCATATATACTCTACATTAGCTTGCTTAGACTCGTAAGCTACTGTTCACATGGTCAGCTACAATTCATTGTGTGCCCAGGACGAATGATGCAGACGCAGACAAGGCCCACAAGTAAAACATGTGCCTTGTGTGTGTGCGCGTTGTTCTACTGTGCATGCCTTCCTTGCGGTAATGTTGTTCTCCCGAGCACACAACAAAATATCAATTCATATTCAAGTGCTATCGTGTGTGAATGTGTCTGCATGTGAAGCACACCTTTGACCACTGCTGCTAAACAGGCTGTGTTGTGAATAATGGTGCTTTTCAGCAATGACATGAATCTATTGGTTTAATTGCAGAAGGGGCTTGTCCTATCTTTGCATACATTATGCTTGCATCTTCCGTTTTGGTCTTAACCTGAAAATCAAAGCTCAGTCTGAAACCAGATATTAATATACTGATTCCGCGGAATTAAAAACATGGGAAATTCATCTTTCCCAGCTGGCTGCGAAAAAAAAAAATTTTTCCTCACAAAAATATCCACTTTTACAGTACACTGTACATGTATGTAATTCACCCTTATAATGCACCGGTTGCCAAGTTAGTTTTGTTTCCTTAGTAAATCATGGTATACTATTTAAATACATACAGGCTGCCCACCAGCTTTGTAGGGTTTAACTTTTATCATTGAAGCCTTTCTCCAGTGTTACATTAAAGAGCTACATACATGTAGTCACAAACAGCACATGTACAGTGTATAATATCCTATCATGCTCTATTCTAGTGCAAGTGGTTCAGTTTATAGCGTGACAAGTCCTCCCTCCCTGGTGTGACCACAAGCTCTCAGTCATAAGGTCCCTGGATGGAGTCTGCTGACATTGCTCAGTACTTAGTGAACTGCTTGCAGGCAAGACAGAAATGCCAACTGTTACCTTTTCCTTCCTTTTTTTCCAGTTTACTAAGTACTACATATAATGTATATCTTACTCAAAATACTGTACATAGGTTTCTTGGAAAATTCTGCTTTTTTTTTCAGAATTTTACTTCTATGCTTCTTTATTGTTAGAAAAATAACAATACTGTTTTACTACCAAAAATATACTTTTTCAGCCACCAGAATACTGCAGTACCATTTTACAAGGTTAGCATCCCTGGTAAAGCACTACGTGCACTGCATAGTCTTTCAGAGTTGTCTTGAAGTTGAAGCTGTCAAGGTTCAGTGGATGTTTGCATTTCAGCATTTTGATTGCTTCCTGTGTGACAATGTTCAGATAAATCTGCCATAATCCCACATCAATGAAGACATAACTGTATATTTTCCTCAAATTTTGGCCTCTGAATTTTAAAGCTCAGCGTTCTGTCATAAATACAGTGAAGCTACATCGTTCTGAAGCATAACTGCAGCGGCAGAGATGTATAACGGAGTTTGCTGTCTGCCAATGCCATCACACAAAGCATCAAAACCTGAATGGACTGTCACAGTCACGACCTTCAGATGACCTCCTATGGCACTCAAAGGGGACATCTGCAGCCATTCAAAACTTAGTGTACATGTACATCACATAAGTACATTACTGGTGTCTACCTCGTGAATGCAAAAGTTGCATGGTATGCCGAGTCTTATGATCAGACTAGTGACCACATGATTTTTTATTTTTTATTTATTTATTTATTTTTTTTTTTTGGGGGGGGGGGCTTGTGTTCAGAATACTCTTTGGAGATTTGCCTTGGAGTAGAATAAATAGTGAGCATAAGACAGGTGGTTACATATTACTCCTGTGAATTCATGCTGTATGATATGAGCACTGTAACATCCATTAGAAAAAAACCCCAAACAAACCCAATAATAACAACAACAAGTGTCTGGAAGCCAGACTAAGTTTTTCAGGACATTCAGAACGTTATGCAGATAAAGGGGCAAATATTCAAATGTGAATGAAGCACCTCGTAAACATAACAACAGCAACAACAATAATTTAGTTGGGTTGGGCTTACCAATTTGCAGATATTGTGCTCTATTTGTCGATACCAAGCCAGTAATTGAAAGCTGTCTTCCTGTACATGTAAATAGGATAGAATTTTGAGTGAGAGTAGTGACTTGTGTACATGGGTACATGTGTAAAATTTGATAAAGCAAGAGCTGTTGCATTTTCAGCAAAAACAAAAACAAAAACACAAAAACCAAGATCTTAAAGTAAACATGACATTTATAAAATGAAAAAAGTGTAACTACTTGTAACCCCCCCTGGTAAAGAAAAAATAAGGAAGAAGAAAAAACCCACCCACACATTATGCCATAATATAAGAAAATTGCAAGAGTAACATCTAATTTGTAGATGCATGTAATCTTTCAAACAGGCCAGTGGTGTATGCATGCTACAGATGTAGCAGATTTAGAGAGTTAACAACTTAAACATTAAACCAAACAAGTGTCAGTGTATTGCAGGGTGCTGTGGACTGATTGTATTAGATTCCTGTTTTCATTTGTGTGAACCATTTTTTAACATTCTTCGCCCCATCTCTAAAAGCAAGTGTGATCTGTGCGAGCTGCACTTGTGACATGCAAGAATTTCCATGCCCAACTGGCAGGTTAACCTTTGACCCCGTATCCAAGATAGCTCTTCTAGGCTTCTCCCCCCCCCCCCCCCTATCTCGGTAACGTCACTGAAGCAATGTGGTGATGGATCACCTGTTAGAGTGGGTTAGAAATGTGATACGACAGCACAAGAGGAATTGAAGAACTTGGTGCTTTCTTCTCTTTCGTAGTTGCCGAAGATAGGAACATCGCTCAGTGACCCAACAAGCTTTATATAACAACCACTTGATTTCCTTTTTGATAGTAAATGAAAAAACAACAACAACAAAACAAAAACAAAATACAAAATACATTGTACATATACCCCAGTTCTGTTTTAAAACACTGTCGAACATTATACTTGGGTTTACCAGATTTGGGGGGGGGGGGGGGACTTCCAAAATAAGAAAAGATGATTCAGTGGGTTAAGCAGTGTGTCAAGTGCATTACTACATTGTATTTCAACTGATGAATGAATTAACTGCTGTTCATGTTTGAGTTGAAATTTTAGTGTACAGTATTTTAGTGAATTGCTTCTTGTAAGACATTTTCCCAAGTTGTTAATTTTATTATTATGGTTTTGAGGGTCTAGTAATTGTTCAAATCTAGTATAGTAATCATGAAATAAAGAAGAATGCATAAAAAGTGACAATACTAGCACTGACTAACTTCACACGGGATTCGCTGTACATTAAAACTACAGTTGAACCTCTATTATCCGGCCTCCCTTTATCCGGATCTCTCTATTATCCGGACGCAATCTCGCCGTGATTTTTTTATCTTTTGTAATAATTACGGGAGGAAAGGGGGATTCCCAACGGATACATTTCTTAATAATTATATAGGTAAATCATCCCAAGAATTTATAAAAGAAAATGATTTCATTCTTGCAAACACGAACCTCTATTTTAGGGTCTGTTACTGAGTGTAACAATGAAAAGGTTGCAGTATAAACATTACTACCTGTGGTACTACAATGGGCTACATCAGTACATGTACATGTGTATGTATATGTAGACTCTACATGTATAAAGCATTGAGTCTCCCGTATCCGGCCAAATCCCTTATCCGGACGAGCCCCGGTCCCGACTTGTCCGGATACGAGAGGTTCAACTGTACATTGTAGTAGTGTGTTCTGGCATTGGATGTACTGTTCTAGCATATAATACCCTACAGTAAATACCAGTACGTCATTTCCCATGCAGCTTGCTACTGTACAACTGTAGACCTACATTAGATACTGGGTGTCATTGATTTTGTGCATTTTTATGTTAAATTTGTGCATTCCTATTTATGTGGTTCAAAGGTGATTCGCAGAAATAAAAAAAAAAAAACAAAAAAAATTAAAAGTACTGTGAAAATTTAAGCTCCTTGTATATAATTGTTAGTCACACCTAATACCCACCAGTTATGGTTGAAGTGAAGTAGACATTAACAGGAAACCGAACTGAACAGGTGTAGAAGGTCCCATCCATGAAATGTGAATGATTATCATCGTTGTGATTATGTAGTCTTATTGATACAGGGAAGTTCTCTCAGGGGGCCCTGTTCATATCAAAGTGAGTCAAATAGACATACAAAACAACAAAATCAACAAATAAGAATTTAGGAAACTTGTGCTAATGGATATTACTTCTAAACATGTCTTTATGTTATCCCTCATAAAACTTTTTACTAGCTGAATTACGTATGCTTGTGGGTAATGCATTCCAGAAGATGATTCCAGAAAATGAAAATGCCTTTCTTCTACTCACCACACTGACTTTCGGTAATATCGTCGCCGGTCACACGAACCGACGAATCCGTCAGGTTTGCATAAGAATAACAATTCAAGAAAATTGCGTTTGAAGTTAACCCATTTTTGACTTGTGGTTGCTACACTTTCATGTCTATAATTTCCAATTATTTTTGTAGTACATCAGACTTCAATTCTTGCTCTAACTTGTGAAGTTTTTATCGAATTGTATTGTTAACAAATAAGCGGGAAATCGTCAAAGAGCTGCATGCATGTATTTTCGGTCAGCAAAGAACGTTGTCATTTTCCATGTGTGTCCATATGTACATATGTACATTGAACGTTGTCATTGTCAACACATGTATTACATAGTACGCGCACTGTGCGCGCGGTCAATGAACTGTTGAATCTCAAAAATTACACGCAAGTCAGTGCGCACTGATTCGTTGGTTCGGTGATCGCGCATACTAGTACGCGCGGTCACCGAACTGTCGAATCGCCTGATTGTTTAACACACGCGTCTATGGGGAAAACAAATAATTTTCACAAATGGAATTACATACTTCTACAAAAGTGATAACTACGTAAAAATTACACCGAATTACACACTGAGAATTTCAGAATACATAGTATGGAATATCTACTATCGAAATGATTGAAAATCTCAAAATCGAAAATTTGACCCAAAATCGAGTGATTCGTCGGTTGGTGTGACCGGCGACGATATGATCCCATTACTGTAAAACCAGAAATGTTTGTGTGCATTTTAATTTTTCGAATTTCGCGAGAGCAAAGATTCGCAAATTTACAAAGTATGTGAATGTTCCTGTCTGTAATTTCTAATACTATTGAATCATATGCATTGAATGCCAGTGACAATTTGCGAACAGTTGAATTTCATGCTGCGAAAAAGGCTGTCGGCTTCAATTTTGCAGAAAATTTTATGCCACGAAAATATCTTGCCTTACATTTTTTAAAGAGTTTCTTGTTCTGTAGCCATGTGTTCATCTGCACTGATGATAAATGAGGAAATTTTTCTTTGAAGTTGATGATCTCTTGATGTACATGCAATAGGATGTACAATGTACAAATGTACCGGTACTACAATTGTTATCATATCTAACTGTTATGTACCCTTTTTCCCCCCTAGAGACTGGATGATTGTTTTGGGCATTTTGTTTGTTGGTTTGATTTTGCCAATGGTCAGAAGGAAGCCCATGTGTATCTTTTATTCGAACATGGGATGACTGAACAAGAGTGGTGTGAATTTATTGATATTTGTAGTGTGAAACAGAAGGGGAGGAAATTGAGGAAATATGATGTTTACACAGTGTAGTCACAATGCACAATAAACGCTTCTCCATTCTACTGTATAAGGCTTTTATTTCATTTTTTCCTCTTCTTGATCAATATTTATCATTGGATGAACGGTGTGTTCGCTCAGTCTGTAGCGTGTCTGCCTCACGATCGCGCGGCCCGGGTTCGAACCCGAGTCTGGACCAAGCAATGTTGTGTGTATAAAGCATACCGTCCCCTCTAGCAAGAGGCAAAACAGTCTGTCCCTCGGATAGAACATAAAATGAAGGTCCCATGTATGAGAGAGTAACAACTCATGCACGTCAAAGATCCCGCTTCATTCATTCATTGCAAAGAGCAGGGTGTTTAACTCGGTGAAGTGGTCCCACCTCACATCCAACTGGACCCCATGGAAGACCAGTTTTACGTAGCTGAATATGGGCTATCCAGCCATCTTCTCAGATGGAAAATGAACAAACAAACAAACAAACAAACATTATTTTTTCTTGGTACTTTGCTCCTAATCACCAAAAAAATATTTCTAACATTACACCTCTTGCAATACGAGAACTATGGGTACTGAGTGGATTGCCAAATGTTACACTGGCTACTAGTTTTCAAAATTTCAGTGTTTTTGATTTCTCTTTATAAATACAAGGTAATGGAAGAATGTTGCGGTGATTCTGTCTTTACTCCGTATATGATGCAGTACATGTATTTTATTCCCAAAGTACCAACTAAAATTTTGACATTTTGTAGAATTATCATTCATTTGTTTCTCTATTTCCCCACTTCATAGTGGGTTTACTAAAAATTCATGAAAGTGATTAAAAGTGCTTTATTCAAGAAGATTTGTTGTGCTAATCATCTGTGCACAATCAGTAAATGAATGCTAGATACATTGTACATCCAGTTAATCTTGTAATTAAGTTATTTGTTGTTGTTTTTTCTTTATTTTTTCTCTGTCTTTGTGATTATGGTACCAAACCAGATGCTAATGTCCCGGTGCTATAGTAGCAGCATATATGTAAGCTCAAGAGCAGCAGCTCTGGTATGAATACAACTGCACTTTGCATTATTAGTCCACAGACTAAGATAAGTAGTCATGGGCCAAGTTTGTGGATTAAAGGGTGTGTACAGTTCTGGTTGAGGTGAGGATTTAGCTTTTAACGTTTTGCAAGATATTCAGAAACCACTCTATGAGATGTCAAAGAGCATGCAATTCTAAGGGGTATCAAAAGTTTATTTGATGAAAATCGGTTTTGAAATGGCTGAGATGTCCAAAAACAAGGTGAAACAAAGAGATCCTAATAAAAGGTGTTGCCTGTCGCCTTTTATTATTATCACTTTTTTGGATATCTCAGTCATTTAAAAACCAATTTTCATCAAATAAACATTGAATCCTTCTTAAAATTACATGCTCTTTCATATTTCATAAGAGGTTTCTCATTATCTCACTTAGGAATGTTCAAAACATGAACGCCACCTCAACCAGTATGGTGCAGTCCCTTTAAAATGATCTAAACCTGAATTACTGATCAAAATTATAATAAGGTTTTTGGGAATATTGTGAAAACATACCGGTATTGTTATTTACAAAATCATGTGAAACACTTCATAACAAGAATGAATTGGCGTTTGGATTGTTTTGGGAAAGCAATTCCATTAATTTGGCCACTGTGATAGCTGTGTCTAATGTAACTATAAATATTGAGAAAATGAGATGGTGACAAACAATGCCATAGCCTGGGGTATGATGGTATTTCTTTTTTAATTATTATGGCTGCTGCTTAAACACTGAACAATCGGTGCTTATCACATTGATGAAGGGCAATTTGTTAATCAGTGGCAGTTCCAGTTTGAAGAGGAATCGATAAAAACGTTTGCAATTACGTATTTATTTTATTTTATCAACTACTGTATGTCTAGAATCAAATCAATAAGTGTCTTCACAGCTATCATTACATAACACAATTGTAAATGGTAGTGTTGTGCCATACCATGAAATAGCAGCATGTGTTACACAGCACACACCTATTGTATGAATTGCAGTACATGTTTTACAGTTGTACATATGTGCATGTACTGTATTTAACATTGTATCAATAACGGAAAGGTAATACCCAAGGAATCATTGAATTGAGCACATCACTGTATACCAACACATAATTTTATGCAAGTGTACAAGTGTAGCTTGGTTGGTGTCAGCATGTGCTTTGCAGCAAAGACTGGGTACTGTAGATGTGAAACCAGCCCCCCAAATCACTCCAGGAAGTGAACCAGGGCACTTTGTTAAACTCATTAAAACACTTCCTGGTCGAAGTGTTTTCAGAGCATTATAAATGCTTGCAAAGAGCCATTTCACCGAAGCACAGCTACATAGACTCACTCTTCTGTTTATGCTCGGTGCCTTCTCTCTCTCTCTCTCTCTCTCTCTCTAGCTATTTCTGTGGCACACACCCATACACACACCCAAGAACTGTTGAATATCGTTTGTGATCAGTGGGTTTCTTTAGGATTGATCGATTAATCTTTATGCTACATTGTATGCTGTAAAACACATATTCGCGGCATGAAATTTTCGCGAATTGGAGGCGACGACCTTTTTTTTTGCGGCATGAAATTTTCGCAAATTGCCACTGGCATTCAATGCATATAGTGTAGACGAGAACTTTCGTGTGCATTTTGATTTCGTGAATATTGGCGCTCGCGAAATTTGCGAAATTAAAATGCACACATTCCTTGTTTTACAGTATATTCCCATCACTGTCTTATGCTCTCCGACAAACACAAAATTTGCCCATTTATAGCTGATTGTGGAAATTTGTGTTTTCTTCCCTAAAATTCCATGCATGGGTTGGAGGTGCCTCATGTTGATACATGCCAGTAGGATTGGACGTGTTTGGATGGATAGTCATGATTAGCCAATTTTAAGCGACACGATTTGCCATGATGTGATCTCCCATTCAGATACGATTCAATAGGATTGTCCCTATTGAGTCCACGATTTAGTCCATATCTGACACAGTCATTACCATTATCATCCTCGATTCGGGACCATCTGGCGTATGCAGCTACAGTGCACTGCAATATGTGCCAGTACGGCCATCATGCAATTTTTTGCATGCATTTTAATTTCGAGAATTTTGTGAGAGCCAAGATTTGCGAGATTAAAATGCACGCAAAAGTTCTTGTCTACACTATATGCATTGAATGCCAGTGCAATTCTGTGAAAATTTCATGCCGCGAGAAAGGCCGCCAGCTCTAATTCCTGAAAATTTCATGCCATGAAAGCTTCTTGCTTTACAGTAGTTAAAGGGACTGTACAGTACTGGTTGAGGTGAGGATTCAGCTTGTATCGTTTTGCAAGATTTTAGAAACCACTCCATGAAATGTTAAAGAGCATACGGTTGTAAGGGGAATCAAAAGTTTATTTGATGAAAATCGGTTTTGAAATGACTGAGATATCTAAACACAAGGAAAAACAAATAGATCCTAATAAAAGTTGTGGCCTTTCAATTTTATTAGGATCGCTTTTTTGGATATCTCAGCCATTTCAAGGCCAGTTTTCATCAAATAAATGTTGAGTCCTTTTTGAAATTACATGCTCTTTCATATGTGTAGTTCATAAGAGGTTTCTCATTATCTCACCAAAAAATGTTATAAACCTGAATCCTCACCTCAACTAGTACTGTACAGTCCCTTTAATATGTTTTATAGTGACCGAGTGAAAAAAAACCCCATAGAAACTCAATGCAGGGTTGCTATAGAACTTGTAATGACTAATAAGAAGAACAACCCTTGGTTGCTTGACATGTATTGATTGGAGAAAAATCATATTTTCATTGTAGCTAGGAAAAAGCCAAGAAAATGGGTATTTAGATACCTGACCAAATATGAAAAGTATTAATGATGACTATTTGACTGTGTATCTGGAATGGAATAATTTGGCCGTGTTTAATTGATTTTTCGGTCATGTGAGGGTAATGCTGTTTACAGAAATTTTGTTTGTCTGACTTAATGTGTACCATGAATTGTCCCTAATTGCACATTTTATGGGAACACATTCTTTCTCTGTTTGTTGGTCGTGGTGAGCTCAATAGCATCCTCTGAATCAGGAAGCTTACTTTCTCATGCATTCAAGAACAACAAATGGAAAATGATTATAATATTTCATTCTTACTGTCTCATACAGCAGGCAAATTGGTTTCTCCAAGTGTGTGGTCTTTGGAGCAATTGCAGGCAGTGTGAAAAAATTTATGTTACAAGTTAGTTTGTCTAAAGTTGTAGATGTAGATTATCTACAAAACTTTTGTCTTTCCTAGTGTGCATCGTCTTGTATGCCAAGTATACGACCAGTACCAGCCTGTCTTGTTTCATGCATGACTTTGCAGAATTAGGGCACATTTACACTGCGCACGGTACCGGCATTGGTCTGGGTTTTTGCTATGGTGCGCCAAAAGTAACGGTGTCTGGTTCTGTTAAAAAAAAGAATTAGTATTCAGTACAAAATCACCCACAATTTTATTCTTTTGTCATAATCAAGAGCAACGAAATCAACAGTTAATTAGAAGATTAATTTCATAGCAAAATTATTGGCGGGGAAGTGATATTGTAAAAGAACCAGACATGGTTCCTTTTGGTGCACCATAGCAAAACCCTGGCCCGTTGCCCATACCGTACTCTGTGTAAACGGGCCTTAACAAGTATCAGAAGGAAAATTTAGTAATTTTCGTATTGTTGTATTCTACAAGAGCGTTCACTAACAAGTCTCAGTAAAAAAATGTTTGCATAGTCCTATTTAAAGTAGCATGTTGGTTTTTATTTTGTTTGTTTTTGCATTCTCAGGCTTCTGCCCTGTGCTCGTAATCAATCACAAGTCTTCCATTGGTGGTAAATCATGGGTAAGCCGAAGTTGAAGGCGGGTAGGAACGCCGTGGAGAAGATGACACGGCGCCCCCGCAAGAACGTGCTGAAAATCAAGATGGGCTCCACCGACAGGAAGAGGATTCGAAACGGCAAGCTCAGCAAGGCCCTCGACTCCATTGACGATCCCGACTACGTGGCTGAGACCGAGAGCATCGGCAGCGACAGTGTGGAGCTCTCGGATGATCTCCTCAACCAGATCGAAGAGGTATTGATTGTCAATTTACAATTTATTAAAGACATTCAGTGATTTCAAATACAATGTACAATGAATGTTGGTTTCCATGCATGTATTCTAAGCTTTATGCAGACTAATATTGAACAAAACTATGTTCATTTTATCATCATGTTGGCAGTAATGATTGTTTTCTTTCGAAAAAAAAAAACAAACAGGGAAATTGCTTCTTTTAAAAATAAGAATAAAAGCAACATTCTGTCCGGTCCTTAGTTTTGCCTGTACAACATGTAGATGGGACTTCATTCATGTAATAGTCCTGTTTCTTCAGAAGCTGTTTTGACAGTTCCTATGGCAGACCTTAAAATTTCTCAGTTTTAAGAGTGCATAAAATCTGATGTTATATTTTTATTAAGAAAATCTGATATTTTACTTAGATTTTTTTGAATTTTTTGATTGTCATATTTTCCTTGATTTAACTTATATATATATGTTCTGTTGTATTGTTGCATTTACTCAGTTTGTATTTTAGTATCATTCCCCTTCAAGTGATATGTGTTAGATTTGGTTGAAATGCAGCATATGACCAAAAATTTGATGCAAACAGACATTAATTTTTTTTTTATTATTCTTGTTGATACTACATTTTTGCTTCATCTATTTATTTTGCTCATTGTACAACAGATTGAGATGGAGGACACTGATAACAGCAAAATTGAAGATTCTGGGCGGGGCTTTGAGAAACTGTCTACCTCCAAGAAACTGCAGACCATGAAGCGCAACCCAAAGACCGGTCAGTATGAGTGCCCCTACTGCGTGTTCTGCTCCCCGTACTACAGCGCGGTAGCCAGCCACACCCTGATCCACACGGGCGAGAAGCCGTTCCGCTGCAAAATCTGCGGCTACCGTGCCCGGCAGCGCGGCCACGTGGTGGTGCACATGCAGATGCACGAAGAGCTGAAGCCCTACAAGTGCGTCAAGTGCGACTACTCCACCACCCAGCCATCCCACCTCCGCATCCACATGCGGGTCCATGCCGACCAGGAGGATAGCAATGAGGAGAATGGCGGGGAGGGCAACTCCTATATCAAAGAGCAGCTGGCATCCCTCAAGGAGCAGATGAAGAGTGAGGAGGAGAAGATGCAGCTGTTCTCGTGCGACCAGTGCGAGTATGTCACCAAGCGCAAGCACAACCTCATACAGCACCTGGCGGTGCACACAGGTGCCAAGCCGTACAAGTGCGATCTCTGTGACTACTCCTCCAGCCAGAAGGGCCACCTCAATGTGCACATCCGCACCCACACCAAAGAGAAACCCTTCAAGTGCCCCAAGTGCCCGTTTGCCTCCACCGTGCCAAAGTCGCTCCGCGAGCACCTGCAGATGCATTATGGACAGCGCCCTCTCAAGTGCCCGTATTGCTCGTTCTCTTCCAGCCAGGCTTTCTCCATCAAGCGTCACATTGCCCTGCATGAAGAGGTCAAGTCGTATGCCTGCAAGTTCTGCAAGTACAAGACTACGGTCGAAGAGGACTTCAACGCCCACCGTGCCATTCACACTCAAACCGCTTCGTACAAGTGCAACTACTGTCCCTACGAGTCGCCCTTCAAGCACATCTTTGACACCCACGTGCTGACCCACACTGAAGCTCTGGGGATCACCCAGGAGAATCGTGTCCCCAAGCCCAACATTCCATCCATGCGAGCCCGGCAGGGGGTTAAGAACCGCCTGCGCAACACCCGCAAGTCCGAACACGCCGAGACCCCCGCCAAGAAACCAGAGCCAGGGCACGCCGAGATTCCCTCCAAGAAGCCAGAGCCGGGAAGCCTGCATGTTGTTGCCTCTGCATCCTCAACTCCAGCCAAGCAGCCCAAGGCAAGTCCGGTCCCTGCCACGGAACCGGACGAATTAACCGTGGACATTGATGACGATGATGACGATGACTACAGCGAAGATGGCAACCCCAAGCAGGTCAAAGCCATCAGAAAACAGACCTCACCCACCCCAGCCGATACGGCCCGTACCGTCTCCACGTCAATGCAGACCATGCCGCCTCCTTCCCCGGAGCCGCCAGCAACCCCTTCCTTCTCTGACAAAGCGGTGCCGTCCATTGACGAGATCTCCACGCCCACCCCTACCCTAGAGGACACCCACTCTCAGCCCGACATCAACGGAAACCAAGAAGAGGTCATGGAACAAGAGACCATGGACTCCGTGATGGAGATTGAGATTGAGAACCCCATGGACAAGCTCTTCACCTGTGAGTACTGCGATCGTGAATTAGTCGGTCAGGAGGACTGGCGGCGACACGTATCGCGCCACTTCATGGAGTGGCCGGAGATTAACTGATCTCTTTCCCGTCTCAGGCAAGTCAGTCACATGACCATATTCCTGCATGAAGTCTGGGTAAAATATTTGTAGAATATGTTGTTTGTCAGGTGTGGACAATTCAGTGCCTTATGTAGTAGCATTACTGTCGATTGAACAACAAGCCTTCCATTAACTTTCAGGATGTTGAAACAGTTGTTTCTTTGTCTTTCCCCATATTGAGCCTTTAGTTTGTGACATTTGTTAATGCTGGATTGTGTAGAATATGCGGAGAACTATTTAGCCTTCCAACAAAATCTGTACGTCTTCCATATTTGCTTCATCTTATAGCAGGCGGATATACAGATTGCAGATATGTGCAAATATTGAGATAAGATCACTGACTTTTCATTATGAAATATCCTTCACTGACAACAGAAATTTATCTTTTGATTTATTTGTTATATTTGTTTGTAGGTAAAGAAAAGGAATTAACCGTTTTCAAGCAGCTTTCATGAACAGGTTTCATATTATTGTTTATATATATATATTATTCATTTATTTCTTAACATAAATGGGGAAGTATTGTACTAATGTTCTTAGAGTGTCATGTGCCAAAAATTGAGTTGTAAAAAATGTGTTAGCATGGATCTAAAATCTGGTTCAGCTCTTTCCAAGTCACAGCAGTCAAGTTTGTGTTTCTATTTTGAGTGATTGTAGGTGGATATAAAAATGGTCTTGTCATGCTGAAATATGCTCCCAGATGCACTCTCAAATGTATTTAGCACACACATGTCTCATTGAAACCAACTGAAAAAAAAAAAAAATCATTTATATTTTTCTCCTTCTAATGACTGTTTTCCCTCATGCATGGTCTTTTTTTTTTCTTATTGGCATCTAATTTATTTGTGCCTGAATTATTTTTGCCGGAAAAATCATGTGCTAGTTATATCTTCTGATTTGAGGCATCGTAATTGATGGCCTTATGCATTCACCTATGAACTTAACCCCTATGGATTAATACTGGTATTTTTGTGTAGAGGAAATAAGTGCAGAGTTGCACCAAACAACCTACTATTAAATGGACTAATCAAATGATTAGGTCAAGTTATGAGAATTTTAGAAAGGAACTCATAGGTTGGTGGTAAGAAGGCATTTGTGTTATGATGTATTGGAATGAAGGAAAGGAAACTATTTTTGTGGTATTCTAATCATGTTTATGTGATTATTAGATGTAGTGCATTATGCCAAACAAATACCTGCAGAGTCATATAATTTTTTATTCATCATTTGATGATATCAATGAATATCAATAACATGTATTTTAAACTTGATTAATGTCTTCCACAATTGATCTGTAATGTACAGCTGTGTTGCCTTATGTTCCATTTTTTTTTTCATGATTTACAAGAATTTCAGAAGAATATTTGAAGGATGAAAATTTTGAGATTGTGGCAGACCTATGCAGCTCTAGGCACGGGGATGTCTCAATGATAATGGTGCTCTACGGTTATGATGTGTGTCCGCAATGTACATAATCTATGGAGTGTACTGCAGTGCGTTTTTGTATTGTTTTTCATTTTCGTATGGATATCAGTTCACTATGCAGTGATGTTCTTTTGTTATTCTGCCAGGGGGAAATGGAATGGCATGAGTACGAATACAATTGGAGCACATAGCAATGTGCTGTTATATTTTGTAGAATATCAGTGTACAGTAGTGGTACACCTGTAACAAAGAATCGGGATGATGTTTTAACAATGGACACACACTGTAAAAGATTTGTGTTTACATGCACTTGTAGATGTTCAATGGTGTCAATATGTTTGATTTTTTGCTCACAATTTTTCATTTTATTTTTTGTGGTCTTGTACAATCATGTTCAAAATTGTTCAAAATTGTTCATATTCTTTCCATTTCAATTTGATTCCAATCTGTGCGTACGCAGCATGTACATATTGTACTGTATGATTTATGTAAGTTTCAGTTTTCTTTTTTGTGTGTGTTCGTGTGACAATATCATTGTATATAAGCATTACGAGAAAGTAGTATCTGGTCAGTTACATGTCATTATTACAACATCAGTAGTGTGTTCTATTATCCAACCATAGATTTATGTGATACACTAGGTCAGGAAGAATGACTGTTGTAGATGGCAGGATATTTAAAGATGGAAGCAATCAAATTTGTCAGTGGAGATGATATTCATTGTTTAAAAAAGGAGGGTCAATGAAAGGGTTAGGTGAGTTGTTAGGCATATGAAGTGGGTTCTGACGTTTAAAGGCCGAAATTAAGTTTCCAATGACATTGACCTGTTGGTCATTGACCTGTTGGTTGAGAATAGACTGCAATAAGCATCGAGAGTTTTGTTTCTGCCATTATTTACAACCCATCACACCTTTTAAAGCTACTGTTTACCATTGGGAGCAGTGATTTAATATATATATACTCTAGATTTCTAGAGTAGATTATATATTATATATATATATATATATATATATATATATATATATATATATATATATATATATATATACATATATATATATATATATATATATATATATATATATACATATATATATATATATATATATATATATATATATATATATATATATATATAATATATATATATATATATATATATATATATATATATATATATATATATATATTATCAGATTTAATGCATATAATTCAGTTGTATCACAATACATCCTACAAAATGAAGAGTTGGCAATAAAGCCGCAAATATAAAGAGATATCACTAATTTTTTCATTAAACCTTCACTCTAGACGGTTTATTCTAGAAACGATTGTAATAATCCAGTAAAGTGAATGAAAATGACCACCACGGATAGGCTATTGCTCATGCCCTAGTTAGACTTTTTCTCTTGATATGATAGCAACAAGTTTTTGAAGCAACTGAGAGCAGACATCTATAGGCTATAGACACATGGTCTCTTTAACTGGGTTGCCATTATTGCCATCAATGCAGCTGATATCTGCCGGTTAGTTTATGATGTTATCAGAAGCCCTGACATACTCAAATCACCCGTCCCTTGAACCCCGCCCCGTCCTCTGTAGCCCCATACCACACCCCACCCTATCTTACCCGTCCAACCCAATCCCTCCAGCCCCACCCCACCTGTGCCTATGAAATCATGCCAAAGATTTACCTGTGATGTCATAAACAGTCTAACTCACAGGTGTAGTGTGTGTAGACTCTGCCACAAGCACTACACTTTCCATAAAATGAACAGCAGCAGGAACAGTGTGAATTTAGTACCTAGAGCTATAACTATTAAAGTGAGATTCATGTTTGCAATATCTTGCAGTCACCCCAGGGGGCAGTACAGTGATTTGAAAATTTGCAAGAGAAAAATAAATGCTTACATTGTAGAGCCTTGTCAAGCTACTCATTTACAGTGCTCTTAGTTCAGTTCGTTAAAGATGTGTCAAACTCGATGGTTAGTCTGATATCTTTGTCACACTCCCTTTATGATGTCATTAAGTTTATATGGCATAGTCAGGAAATGAGTGCAGCACTGTTTCTTGAATCCTTCAACATAGCATGCTCTCTTTTATTATGAATCCCATACAATATCCATTTATCTGTACATGACCAGCTGAGCAGATACGCGACCGAACCTGCCTCTGCCTTGTAATGAGACATGAATAAGTGCCTCCCTAGTAAAATTGTCTTCCTGCTACACTGCTGAGAACTACTGTGTAGTTTTGGTAACAGACATGTAGCATATAAGAAAGTGCGCATGTATGAATCTGCACCATTAGATTTTGCAATGAATATGATTCACTACACATCAGCATTGGATATTTACTGTAAAAGTGGATATTTACGCACAACTATTTTTCTCGCTTGGCCGGGTAAGAAGAGTTTCACATGTTTTTAATTCCGCGGGATCAAGACATCAATTACTGGACCATATGGCAGGCAAAAACATTTGAGTGCTTTTATTTTCATGCTTGCTTTTGGTTGCGTGAAATGCGTGAAAATTTCAACACCGCGAAAATTTCCACTTATACTGTACATACATGTATACTGTATGTAAAAGCCAAAAAAATTTACTCCATGTGGAAATTCTATGCATACAATACGATGATTGTTTTTTAACGAGGAGAAAGCCTGCCCAAGGTTTTTTCTTAGGCTTGCCCAGCATGGCAATAATTAAAGCATATAAAGTGCATTCTAAGTGTTGAAAAGCAATGAGTATGTGCAAGTACAGTAGGTACACAGAATAGCTTTTCACAAGATATTATGGGGGGGGGGGCATCTCTCAATTTAGTAAACTGGCATATTGTACAAGGTGCAGAAAGCTAAGACTAGGAGAAGCTTCTGGTACAGGTATGAATGGATGTATGTAATGTACTTTGTGAATGAGGTTCTGTCATATTCATCCATTTGATATCAGTTTTCATTTATTGTATTCTTTGTCAATCCAGATCATGTAATCTGAAAGCAATGAAAGCATTACCTTCCTGCATTGCCTGTGTAATGCAAGATGTCTTTCTAGAAACTATAATGAAGTGTAACTCTGCTGTAACCTGGTGGGATAATTCCCAAAACTTTACATGCAGGCATGTGTGGCCATATTACCCCTTTCAGTGCTCGTGACTTTGGATAGTGTGTACAAATACTGGATAGTGTGTACAAATACTATGGAGTTTTCTGTGCTAATTGGCAACTCAAAGAACACAAAGGGTAAAGTTCCCCCATAGACACAGATGTCATAATACATTATTTGAAAACTTGCATATCAGCAAGAGTAGAGAATGACTCTAAGGCATATGTGTGTATCATTTTGGGGAGAAGTCAGCATTTTTATTTGCAGTGCTATGGCATACCTGTATGTTTCAACAGCCATGCAAATGCTTCTATAGATAAAGCACACAGCCTATACCACATTCTACCATCCAATGAAAGGAAGTGTGAAGCGCTTGCTTGCATTGGGAACACACGAGGGCAGGTGTAAGTCTACATCTTCCAAAGATCACGGCTAGCCCCCGTCAGGTAATTGATACGCTCTCCCGACACACTTCATACCAGCAATGCTGGTCTAGTCTTCGTCTGCAGACCACCTTCTGAAGATGCTGTGCTGTTGTCTGTTGACAGGGGCACTCCCACATGTATGCAGATTTGTTGTTCTTTTCCATCTAGCTTTCTCATTGTTGGCTTGGCTCCAAAGTCTTTCCCCCCCCCTTTTTTGTTTGTTTGTTTGTTTTTTTGATGGTGGGAGCAGGGATTTTTTGTTTTTATTTATTTATTATTTTTTTTTGTGGTCAAATTCAGGTTTATTTATTGCTTGAGAAGGTGCAGGTACTTTTCAAATGCTCAAAATTTGACTGATGAGGTCATTACCAGAAAAGAATTTGTATGGTCTATTAAAGAGTAGGGCCTACCCCTGCATAAGCTTGACACTGTGAGGACTACTCAAGTCAGCGTGACAACCCGATTCCTAAAGCAATTACATCAGTGACAACTCTGCAGGGTTTGTATGATGAGAAGATGCTTGCTAGCATAGAACTATTAAATTTATGTGATTGCTTGCAGAAGAGGTCGTGTGATTTGCGTTCAGATAGCTGAGGCTTGACATGAAGAGGAGAAGGGGTCTAGATGTGTAGACTAGCTGCTGGTAGGGCAAGAGGCCATAGGTGTATGTTACTTTTAATACATTCTAGTCCTCTACCAGCTTTTTAATGCAGGGACTGGGCGCTTTGATAGTGTGATAAAATGGGATGCATGTATTTACAGCAAACTGTTCTCGAAACTTTGCTGGTAGTGTACAAAGCGCAACAGGGCTTATGGTCACCACACTGAACATAAACAACAAATAATGCAGGTTACGATATCTGTCGCATTTCATACAACTGCAGTAGCTGATACTCGACCAATTAGCTGTAAGCATTGTAGCATTGGGTTCATTAACTACATACCGAGTAATTGTATTGTTCTAAACATTTCCTGTATGGTGGCTCTTGAGAACCGATCAATGCAAGAGTCAATGTTACAAGAGATATTACGTTTCATTGAATAAAGACTCTGTTACAAAGGCAACCATGGGTGGAAATGTCTACTATATCCAACCTGCCCATTGGACTATTTCTTCCATGACGAAAAATGAGGCTGGAAAAGCTTTTCGTATGGTCTTTGTTGATACTTATTGGACTGCTTCATCAATGGTGATTTTATTTTGAACTGTGATCTTCCATAGTTAGATCAAGAGCAGTTTCAATGTCTCTTTTTCTTTTTACTGTTTGTGGCAGATCCCAGCAGTTCTGAATGCGGAGACATTAATTCTGTAGTGTTATCAAGATGTGTAGATTCAATGTAGTCCCATGTGTGCCTATAGCAGTGTGTGCTGTTTAGGGATGTTTATACAGTTTATGCTGCTGTTATTTTAGTCACACCATTACCTGAGATTTGTTACATGTCAGAAGTAAATTACTGTCGCGATCGAAAATGGCAATGGCTGCCCAGGCAGAATTTTCAATTGAGGAAATTTCGATCACAAGTCACTCCGCATTACTCGGTAACCAAGCCTGAGGGTTTCCGGCACGGAAGGATGACCAGTTCAAAACTTCTGTTCTGGGAGACTACCGTGTAGTTGAACTCTGGGTCTGATGTCATGATAGTAATGAGATAACAATGCTTGAGACATCTTTGGAGGGATGGCGGAGTGAGCGCTGCAACCGCAGTCTCTCAGCTTCTCTGGCTAGCAGGAGTAGATGAAGACTTAGTCGGCCTAAGACCTCCTTGGTATCTGGGTATCGATAACAATGCATTGAGCTCATGTGGCAAGGGTAGAAAGACTCCACAGTGCAAAGCTATTTGCTTGTTTATTCTTTATTATTTATGTAGATAGGTTGGGATGTATTGTAAGGTCAGCCCTGCAACATTATTTTGTGTAATCATATGTTGATATGTAATGTAGAAGCAAGACATTTTTTAATTTGTTTTATTAGTTTGATCTTTTTAAGATGGGATGTTGAGGGGTTGGGTTTATGTGTGGACCAAGTTTGAAGAGTAGTTTTGGTAGTAATGTAAAAATCCCTCCTAGAGTTCTTCTCATGAAATATTAGCTTTGCTACGTCTCATCTTGGCCGTCCACTGTCTCTGGCAGGAGAATGGAGGATGCATGTTAATGAGCAAAAGATATGAGAATCCACCCATGCTTTGTTAGGCAAGGCTGTATGATAATTAGTCACAGTTGCTGGTAGTTGCTCACTGGAGGTGGTTCCCCCGAAACAAAGAGTAGCAAAAACATCTGCCTCATTTTTGGTTGGGTTTAATAAAAAAGAAAAGAAAAATAGATCGATGAGTATCAGTCACCAGGCTGCAAGCTAGCAGTAGTAGATATCAATACACTGTAGAGTCTCATGTAGGCCACACACTCTTAAATGGTTGCTGGTCTGACTTGAATAGCAGCCTTTGGTTTCAGTTTCCATGCCTTGAAGGTTCTATCCCCCCCCCCCCCCCAATCCCTCGCTCGATCTCTCCCTCCAATCAACCAATCAAGCCTTCGTTTGGTGGTGTGTAGAGAAAACATTCTCATGAACATTGGTTCTGAGATATCTTAAAGGGGAAGTTTACCCAAATATACATGTGGGTTGAGTGAATGTAGTAATATTAGAAGAAGACATCAGGAAAGTTTGAGGAAAATTGGATAATCCATTCAGAAGTTATACATTTTGAAAGTTTTAATGCTGTTATGGCTGGATGAGAAGGCTACAACATCTTGCAACATCAGACCAGAACAACAATATAAAGAATACATAGAAAATTTCACAATATTTCATTTTTTCTACCATAATGAAAGAGCAATTGACTTATCTCTTTTAGGAAGCAGGGGAAATATTATTACCCTTACTATATGTCAACAACAAGTCAAAGCAATATGTACTTTTCATTTAAAAAAAAAAAGTCTAATTTTGTGAAATTCAGTAAATCCACATGTATATTTGGGTAAACTTCCCCTTTAATGCATGAACTTCATATTATGATCGCATTACAAAGTATTTACCTCATATAGAATAGCCTTATTAGTATTCTTGTGTTGATTACCAGTCAGTGGCAAGAATGTTTGCCAAAAAGTAGCTGATGCTGTTCCAAATGTTGACTTGCATGAAGCTGGTTAATACCTTAGGAAAAACAGAGTGATGCATAATATGTTTGGGGGGGGGGGGGGGAGGATGGGTAGTGGGAGGAGGAAGGGGGGGGGGGTTGGAGAGGAAGAGAAAATAGTGTATCTCAACTGATTTCTCTAACACCAGGCTGCAAGAGCAAGCAGTCTTTGTCCCCTTGTTTTCTAATATTTTAAACAAAAATCACCTCAAAGCACACTCTCTAAAGATGAAGTGAAGGCATTTTTAGATATCAATCTACTCAAAAACTATGAAGACATCTCTTACTGGTAGGGTTCAGAGAACATGGAGCTTGTTGATGGCGTAGCCATTTTGTAGGATTTCTGCACGAGCTTTGATCATTAACTCATCTTAACTCTTTCTGTGCCAGGGAGTTTGGACAGGGTGTATGGTTGGACCTACTACTGATCGACCGCCTAATGTTTATTTGCTTGATAAGAATATTTAACACTGAAATTCACGTAAAAAACTTGACCTACGTGATTGAGAAAATCCAGCTCTATCAAATGCCGTTGTTCCCTTTTCGATTCGAAGTTTCAGTGCAAAAATATCACCGACGAACTTGCGTGGCCTTGTTTCAGCTCCCCGCGGTAAATCGCGTTTTTAGGATCGACCGCTGATTTTGTATTGACAATGCACGTAAACCGAGTTGTATTGAACACCGTGTTGTACGAAGCTTTTAGAAGCCTTTTAGAAACTTCCATAGACATTACATTGTGCTGTCATTACGATTCGGTGAAAATATTCATTCAAAATTTTGTCCTTGATTAAAACCATTAATGAACAGTAAATTATCGCATTTTCCCACACCATCCTAATCTACATTCAAAGCCAATCCATTTTTATGTGCTTTGCGCGCAGAGAAGTGCGTACTACGTGTTCAGTGCGCGAATTATACGCGGTCGGTTTCAATAAGGGTGGTCGATATGTAGTAGGGCTACCATACTATCATGTGGGTTTTTCTTTGCTTATCAACACTCAAAGCACGCAAGGGGTTAATATCCAAGAGCCTGTCATTACTGTCTCAGGGAAGGATATCATTTGTCTCTTGCATTTCTTGGCATTTAGTGTGAATTTCCTTTGTCATTCATTGATCAGTAGATCCCCATGAAATTCAGTTTGAACACAAGTCATTATGAACTTTGTTTATGTTCCATTGCAGCATTAGACTTCTTTTAGGAGTTTTATGTAATTGATCAGGTAGTCATATCTCTCTTTCTGTTGCTCTGTTGTTTATTGATTCTTAGAAATTGTGTCAATGTGATAGCAAGAAGTGGCCAGAGCGGATGAGCTTGGAACTCTTAATAATAATTTGTGTGTTGGTTATGCAAATTTTCTTCTAAACCTTATGTGAAAGGAGGCATACTGTGTGTAATGGTATTTTCAGATATGATTTTTATGCATCATAATCTTGAATATCAGCATGAATTTGATGTGATCAATTTGAAAAGGTAGTCAGAAGTAATTTGTGTATATTGCAAATATCTTTACAGAGTTCGAGAAGTATTTTTCTACACACTTTCAATTCAAACATTCCGTTGACTGCATGTTGAGACATACAAGAAATCAATACCATTGATTTGTCTTTAGCGTTTTGAGTTTGATCATGTATCTGTGAACTCTGCCAGGCAGAGCGCAACCAAGAGTGGAGCCTTTGTTGCTCCAGATAGTGAAGTGAAAACACAATTGAAAAGAGAATTGGCAAAATTCTGTAAGAGAGTTGAGAATGTTTGCATTTCATGGGTGTGAAGATGCCTAGTTTGAAACAGAAAAGCTATGTAATGTTATGGTAGTGATGTCATAAAAGAACTACTCTTCACATTGTTTTCTCTGAATGAAATGCTACTAATGATTTTTTTTTTTCATATGAAAACAAGAATGTTTTTTTTTTTTGTGCAGGGGCTCTGTTCAACATTTGTGAAAGATGTTATTTTTATACTTGTTGTCAATAATTACTTGTCATGGAATAGAAAGGGAATGCTTTTTTTTTTTTTTTGGTAAAAAGTGATAAATTGCCAACATAAAAAAAAATATAATAATTGACACAAACATGCTACACTGTATGTGTGCTTATTTTTGTTGATTCATTCTTTCCTCTGCTTACATTTTGAATAAGTGACGCCTTAGATTATAGACATGCTGGTGTTTCATGATTATGCACGTCAACAAATAAGTCATCAAATAGTCTTTGCTCAAGGCTTTCAAATGATGTGTACTGGTATTAGTCCATCTGAACATTGTCTGTTGTGCCCCTTTTAGCTGCATTGATACATTTCGTGTTGAAATCCCGTCACTAGGCAAATCAACATTTGCAAGGAAATTCAGATATTCATCCTAAATTATTGGAAATATGCAATGAACATTTAGACACTGAAGGAAGTTATTGAAAAATCTTTTCAATACAAATATTGGTATGTGGGACAATTTCCTTTATTTTTTGTGCAGGAATATTCTATTTAGGGTGTTATACAGATGTATAAAAACATGGTTGGATGAATGGATTTCAGCTCATGATTTACTCAAACTATAAACTCGCAGTTTGATTTTCTTCTTTTTTAAGACTTTGGAGTGAACATGCACTTGCAGTGTTATCTGAAGAATGTTTGTGAAGTAATGGTAATGGTAAACTCTCTGTGTAACTTAGTATTTTTTTTTTTTTGTTAATATAGTTTTCATAGGATAGATTCCAGTATTAAATCTTCATAGACATGCAGATCAGGAGAATTGGAAGGAACAAAGTGATGCGAACAGGTTGGATGTCAAAAGTATGACCTTTCTAGACAAGTGGACCTTTGTACTCTTGATTCACATGCACAATGACAGAGTGAGATTTTCTGGAGAAATTGTGATGTAGATGCACTGTCTAGACATATACAGTAGATATCCCCAGTTTATTTTAGTATGTCATCACCATTGTTCATAGTGTATGTATTACTGGACCTTATGAACAGCGTGTCATTCTGTTTATTTTTTGTAACGTTGTGTAGCATGATTTCAGATGAACTTACAGCAGGTGCGTGGATGTCAGGAATGTACAGCCTGCAGAAATCATGTGATGCCTTAATTTGATACAATAAAAACGGCTGCTTCCATAATTATCAAATCGCTGTGTGATTACTCTTCATTATATCTTGTACAAGAGTAACATGAAGTTGACAGTGGATTATGGGGTTCCATTGGTGAATTCTGAGGAATGAAGAGTAACTGTAACCCCTTTGCCTACGGGAACTGATTGTGTCGTATGTGACCCTGTTGACAGCAGAATCTGAAAGAACAGACTCGTAAGCTTTAAAATTATGTATGACTCGATACAAGTGGACTTTTCTAACTTATTCTAAAGCAAATATTGGAAGGAAAGTACATGCTTTGGAAAAGTATGTACTGAGGAAAGAAGGTTTGAAGTTTAGGGTCTATTCAAGTGCTGAATCTCACCAAGTTGTGCTCAGTGCAGGGAATGGGACAAAACAGAGGATTTACAACCCCATAGCAACCACAATGAAGGGATTGCTGAGTATCAGATTACAGGAAACCAAAACACAAAGAGAAATATGGATTGAATGAAAGCAGAAACATTTCGTAGAGCACATCAGTGAAAGTTTGAGAAAAATTGGACAATCGAAGCAAAAGTTATGAATTTTTAAAGTTTTGGTGTTTGAACCGCTGGATGAGGAGACTACTAGAGGTTATGATGTCAATATAAAAAAAATGTAAAGGGAGTTCCACAAAAAATTCATTTTTCATGAAAATTACGCATTCCATCAACTTGATACTGACATATGTTAGGAGAAGCAATTGAAGAGTTTGTTTGCAAAAACCGATAAGTCCATTTTTGAAGATTTTGAAGTACGGTCTCTGTCATAAAGTACAAAATAATACCTTTTAAATGATATATTGGTCACTACATACAGGGAGGTGAGCACCTCCCTGCTACATATAAAGGTACATTTTTGAAGTATATGGTCACAAGAAGCAAAAATTTTCTTATTATTCTCTTTATTTTCCTTTACCTTCAATCGCAAATATCTCCATTTGGCAAATATGGACTTATCGGTTTTTGCGAACAAACTCTTCAATTATTCCCCATGCTTTCTGAAAGCGGTTAGTCAAGTGCTCTTTATTTTGCTAGAAAAGTAAAATTTTGTGGAATTCCCTTTTTATTATGCCTCCGCCACGAAGTGGTGCCGGAGGCATTATGTTTTCGGGTTGTCTGTCCGTCCGTCCGTCCGTCCTTCCGTCCGTCCGTCCGTCCTTCCGTCCGTCCGTAATGAATTTTGTGGACAGGGTAACTACCAAAACCTTTTGAGGTATCCTAATGAAACTTGGCATGTATGTGTATTAGGGGGTGAAGTTGTGCCTATCAACTTTTGGGTGCACATGCTCAAGGTCAAAGGTCAAAAGGTCAAGGTCAAATGCTTAAAATTTTACTATTTCTCCCATATCTATGCCATGCCTGAAGATATTTTCTTGAAACTTAGTGTATACATGTATTACTCAATCAAGATTCTCTAGTGTAAGTTTGGGATCATGCGGTCAAAGGTCAAAGGTCAAAAGGTCAAGTAAAAAATGTGAAATTTAACTTTTTTCTCCGTATCTTGGAAATAGTTCAAGGTATCTTCATGGAACATACATGTAGTATATATGCATGTACTGACTGGCAGTGATTAGATAGGGAATTTTGGGTTCATGGGGTCAACGGTCAAGGGCAACACTTCAAAGTTTTACTATTTCCCTCATATTTGTGCAATGCCAGCAGGATTTTTTTTTTTTACTTGGTGTATGCATTTTTAACCTGATAGTGATTCTCTAGAAAGTTTTGTTTTTGTTTTTGTTTTTTGCCAAAAAGGTCAAAAGGTCAAAGATCAAGTGAAAGTGCTGAACTTACTTCTTCTTCCATATCTCGGAAGTGGCTAAAGTTATCATGAAACTTAGGACATATTTATGCATGTTCTGCCTGACAGTAATTTAGGGTCAATGGCCAGATGAAAATGGTAACAATTTACTATTCAATACAGAAATTGCATTTTTTCTCCATACCTTGAAACTTACTCAAGGCATAAACTTATGAAAGGGTCAAAGTCAAGTTAAAGTCCTTCTATCCCCAAATATGTGCTCTCCTATTCGTCTAATTAAACCTATGTCAAGGAAGGTGAACATTCAACACTTTTGTGACAAACATGTCATTTTGATATTTTGCCAGTTTTGTGAAAATGTAATCACACATTGTCCACATGTACTATAGACCTATTAGGAGAATCATGCATTATGGCGGAGGCATACCAGTCGCCATAGCGACATTTCTAGTTTTCTTTATATTGTTGTCCACAAATGACGCCATACTCTCTAGTAGTCTCCTGATCCAGTGGTTCCAGCACCACAACTTTAAAACTTCCCAACTTTTGCATCGATTGTCCGATTTTCTTCAAATTTTCACTGATGTGTTCTACTGGTGTTACTGCTTTCACGCAATCCGCATTTCTCTTTGGGTTTTAGTTTCCCATAAAGCTTAAATTGTGCATACTCTAGTAGCACATCTTATTCGTGACTATTCAATACCAACTTTCAAAGGAAAATCGTTGTCCTTTCATGTTATTCGGGTTAAAAGTGAAGAGTTAAGTATCTAATGTCTTTAAGAAATGAAAAGGTTCCTCTATAAAGGCATACCTGATCACACTATTCTACAAAAAATAAATCTGGAAAAACTTCAAAAAAACACAATTTCCGATTATAGTAATTTTATGATCCCAGACTTTAATATAAAGTATATAATATATGAAAAAAGTTGCTCCTTCAGAAAAGATTAAAAAAAATAAAATTGACTAAGTTGACCCATTTCCCCAATTTTAATCCATATGTTAAGTCAGGGCATGCATTTTTTTGTTGGTTTTCAGAGACTCCAACCCCACGCACCTTCTGATCTGGAGATTCTCCCGCCCGAAACCCCTAGCAAACGGGAGACTCTAAGTTGATGCGTGTGAAGCGCCAAGTTCCTAGGGTTCTAGATGCTCTCTGGTGCTATCTAAGGCTTATTTTTTTCAACATACGGTAGCAATAAGTAAGAAATCCTTTCCAACGGGAGACACAGAACCAGGGTGGGAGAAATTAAATCTCAAGCGGGAGAACGGGAGATTTTGCAAAAATGGGTTTTCGGCGGGAGATCTCCCGTCGAAATCGGGAGAGTTGGAGTCTCTGGGTTTTGTTATGTAGTCACATATCCCTGCACCAGTTCCCATGATTGAAGTATTGTACTGATAACAATTTTTTTGTATGATTCCTTGATCTTTATTGTTTTCATTCTCAAAACATACATAGAATAAACAATCCGTTAGGTTCACACACACACACACACACACACACACACACACACCTTCTCACTTCAGTTTTATATATCTTGAAAATATCTGTGTGAAGAGGAAAATTTTCTACTTAACCACTTTCTGTTAAATTCACTTGTTCCTAATTTCATGAGTGAGAACAGCTATTTTTGTTTTCATATCTGATCATAATAATTAAAAAATTCCACTTGCTGTTACTCTCAAACTAGTCCAGAAGTGAGCAAAATTTGAACAAATTTCCTCAAAATATCCACTTTAGCAGTATTGCTCATCTGCTGCCAATTTGTTCTGAATTTTCTTGTAATAATGTGCATTTCTACTGTATAGTATTCCAATGTTTAAAATCTATTTTACATTTTACTATGTTGGACAAGCTATGCAGGCAACATCTTTGGTCATATTCAAGGAACAAATGATTGTACATGTAATTCCTAAAGGGATGCATATTTCAATATGGTGCTGAAATTTGAGTACATGAGTAAACCAGTCTTTTTGACACTGAAAAGTATGATTTTTTGCTCTCGGTTAGGTAAAACAAATTTCACATGATTATAATTTTGTGGAATCAGATATATATTTAGTATTCCATATTACAAGCAAAAAAAAAAGACAAAAAACAAAAAACAAAAAACACACCTAACACTCATGTCACATTAGATGTGCAAAAATTTCCACATTGCTAAAATTCCCACTTTTACAGCACAAGACACTCACAAAGTACACATGAGCAGTCAGTATTAAACTTCACAAAAGAAAATCCAGTCACTGTGGCCAGAAAGTATGTACCATGAAATGTTATTTACATTTCTCACACCCTTTATTTTTTCACTCATTTTTCAGTGTCTTTATATACAAAACTGCATATTGCATATGCACATTCTTGTTTTATTTGGATCATATCCATAGAATACTGCTGACGTCTCAGTAATTTGAATTTTTATCTCATTAAATGAAGAATGGACATTTGTCCACACTCACATGTAGCTTAGACATGATCAGTAAAAAAAAAAAATAATTAAATGAATAAATAATAAATGAAAATACAATAGAACAACCTTAATGCTGTAGAACCAACAGTTTCAATGATTTCCTTTTCCCTGGCACAAACTCAGGTATATTGAATTTTGCACTTATTTTGTGGTTTCATTTCTGGGGGCATTTCATGAAGCATTTTGTCCGACAAATTTGTCGAACAAATTTGCTCTCAACCAATCAGATGCAAGGATTTCGGTAGCTTATAACAATTTGTCAGAAAAAATAAGTGACAAAATGCTTCATGAAATGCCCCCCCCCCCCCCCCCCCTGGTTTAAAAATGTTTGAGTTGATCAATATTAGCAAAACACCTGGGTAGGCAACATGAAAAAAAATACTGCCTTTAGAAAGACAAATCCAATGTGTATTGTCTCTTGTCCCAATGATATTGAGACATTGTAAAACTTTCTTCCTGAAAGGAGATAAAACTGTGTACTACTTTAGATTTCTCATTTCATTGCTGTGATTCAAAATTGTGAATTCAACCCCTTGAAAAACTATCTACTCGTTACCGATTTGAAAAATGTAAGGAGTACCAATTGGGTCAACAGTAAATGTACTCCTCACATGAAATACATGGCTGAAAGTTGGAAGATGAATCGCTAAATGTACAGTTAATGATGTATGCACTGAAGTGACATAAACAAAACATGATTGATTCCAAGTCACTCTTACTTTACCTTACACTACCTACAGGTACATCCTGCAAAAATTTGCAGTACATCTGAGCTCCCTTACCTTTTGTCTTCTCATCCTTGTTTTGAAACAATTGAGGACAAATACATACCTCAACTCAGCACTTTTTGAAAGGAAAGGAATATACCCAGTCATATCTAATTCTTTGATATCTCAATAAGAGAGGGCAAGGTGCTAAAAACCAACTTGCCTGGGCAACTACAACTCACTGTTCAGTAACTAAACTTAATGGTTACACCATTTTTCCAACGGCCAAGGCAGCCCCATTTGAATGAAATGAAGTGCAACGTGGGTAGGTGGGATATTCTCCTTTTTTTTTTTTCATTCTTTTATTTTTTGACAGTTTAAATATCTGACACGGTTTCCATAGCAATCATGGCCCATCATGTTTGCCCATCCCTTCCCACGTGTTGTCTTAAATCTATCTTCTTTTGTCAACGGAGGACTGAAATGTGATTGCCACGGCAGCTGGGAACACATGGGAAATGTAGCATAATACCTGAATGCCCATACAAGGAAGTGGAAGAAATGTTGTTCTGGCTCCCTCCCCCCTTCCCCCCCCCCCCCCCCCCCGAAAAAAAAAAAAAAAAAAAAAAAGCCCTGGAGGGATTGTTCACAAACTTGTAACTCTTTGTGTTTCACATTTGCACACATAATCTCAGACAACAGCTTACCAACTCTGCAAATTTTGCTTGGAGGCAAACCAAAGAAACAATCCCCATCTATAGAATGCAGTATGTCACAGCCTTATAGCCACAACTTTATCCTGATAAGTACATCATACATCACAGTAAAGCTTGCAATTTTCTATACAATTTTGTTGTAATGCATTATAGAAATTTACATACAGCACACTCCCGTTAAACGAACATGGTTATAATGATATTCCAGTTACAACAAAGTAAAAATTCAGGCCACAACATTTTCCGCTGTATGTATTTCTATAGTTTAATTGTTCGGTTATAACAAAATTTCGATATAAGGAAAGAAAACTGCCGGTCCTGAGGACTTCGATACAATGGGAACCCACAGTACAGTAAAGCAAGAAATATTCGCGGCTTGAAATTTTCACGAATTGGGGCAGATAGCCCTTTTCAAGGCATGAAATTGTCGCAAATTGCCACTGGCATTCAATGCATATAGTGTAAACAAGAACTCTCGCTTGCATTTTATTTTCACGAATCTTGGCTCTCGCAAACTTTGCACAATTAAAATGCACACAAACATTTCAGGTTTTACAGGAGCTTTGAAAAACAGACTGTCTTCCAACAGTGCTAAGGCGTTGTGGTGTCAGAGTAATGTATGTGGCATACAGATGGTTTACACCATGGAATAGAGAGAGTCAAGGGACATGTCTGGCTGGATCTTGACAAAGTAATAAAGATGACAGTTGGAATTATAGCTGCCCTCAACAAGAATTATTCACACAAAATCAGAATATATCACCTTCTGTCACATGCAGTGAACTACTGTACGAGCTGAAATTTTCGCGTACAGACATTTTCGCGAATTGCTACAAGGAGGACATTTTCACGTGTTGTTAATTTCGCGGTTGCGAGGTCTAACTGTACTTATCTATTCGCACGTTGTTATTTTCGCGGTTCAAAGGTGATTCGCGAAATTCGCGAAAATAAAACCACCGCGAAAATTTCAGCTCGTACAGTACTGCTAAATATTTGCAGTGGTGCTAGCTCTCTCCTCATTTTCCCTTAGACAATTGAGAATGTATACATGAACCTACTTTTGTTTATGCTCTTTTTTTTGTGTGTGTCAATAAAAGGAATATTCCTCCATGGCTACTTTGCCATCTCTTTTAAGAGACTGATGATTGTTCGCAGAATTTGAGAGGACACGGCTTCCACTGATGTCGTCAAAGCTGAGACCTGGGATGCAAATCACGTCAGCTTCCCCTCACGACTGCCCCGCCTCCCCCTGCACCGCCGCCTTGGGCTTGTCCTTCATCCTGACTCCGGTCTTGCGGAACTCCGTCCTCTCCTGGAGGTACTCCTTCTTGCACATGTTGAAGAATTCCTGGTCCTGATAACTGTATCAACACAATGGGGACAGGGACAAACAAATCAACAGATCTGTCAATATTTCACATCAAAAGTTCTGGGCCTCATTTCATAAAAAGTTGCTATGTATGCAACTTTCCCTGGAATGGTGAATGTCGTGGTAATGACAAGAATCCAGCTTCCTGATTGGCTGTTGCTATGGGAAGTTGCCATTCTAGTAAGAGTTGCTAACCTATGAAATGGGGCCCTGGACACATGCATTAAGGACAATCATAACCTGTACATGTGCACTCCAGTGGGCAAATATATGGTGTGTATTGTCTCCCAGTTATTGTTTTGAGGTACTCAGTAAATAAGTAAAATCAATCATTGTTGTGAGGTGTGACATTCAAACTGTGCAAAGAATCAAGAACAAACAAACAGGCAAACAAATGAAAAACACCACAGAAAACTCAATGCAGGGTACATCTTGCCCATTTCTGAGCCTTGACTTGGCCAAGTACCTGTGCCTGACTCCAGTTTAGCAGCTTCGTGCAGGATCAACAGCATGTAAACCTGGTTTATCAAGTTAACAGTATCTGAATCTGTATCAATATACAGTGCACTCCCGTTATAACGAAATGCTCGGGACCGGCAGTTTTCTTTCGTTATAACGAAATTTCGTTATAACCGAACAAATACAATATATAACAAAAATAAGGAAACCTCGTATACATCATATTCTCTTTGTTGAATACTCATCTTACACTGTGCAGATATGTGAAACGGAATGGTATACTGTACCTTTTAAATTTCGTTTGGATATTACATTAAAGAGAGCATAAAATTGACGGAAACTGTGCGTGACACACAGAGCGAACACACAGAGCGAACACACCGTGATGTGAAGTGTTCGCCCATGCTTGTTCCGCTACGAATTGTCGAAGGCGATCCGCATTTCGTTATAGCGGAGCACATTTCTTTTGTTTTTCTTTGTCCGTGGGGCTTGGAAAAGACTTCGTTATAACGAAAATTTCGCTATAACCGTGTTCGTTATAAGCGAATTTTGTACCATAGACATTAATGGCGATAATTTTGGGACCAGAAGTTTTACTTCGTTATAACGAAATTTCGTTATAACCGTGTTCGTTGTAGCGGGAGTGCACTGTATCTTCTCATTTGACATTTAACACCCCTGCAATCATAACTATAAAGCTCTATGCAATCATTCCATAAATGTAAAGAAGAGTATACCAAGTCAGCTGTCTATCTTCTTCAGTAAACTGATTATCATTGTGTCACCAGTATATTGCATTTTAGATACATGCTGATATTGTGTATCACAATCAATTATGGCTTCCTGTTTTTGGAAGCTGTCACCACATGACACTTGAATTGATATTGATACCAAAGTCAAAGAAAAGGGAAATATTTGCCACACATTCTGGTCTGTCTTCATGTCATTCTCTTATTTCATCTCCTTAACCCTGAGGACAGGCTGATTTTCCTGTAACATGCATTTGATTTCCCATAAACACCTGCCCCCAAGTATTCTTGGGACTTGTCTTTAATAGGTTAACAAACAAACAAACATACCAAATCACACACATAATTCAAACAGCCAACTAAACAAGGAAAAGAACAAAAACAATCAACAACAGCAATACACAAGATGACTAGATGATACTCACTGTTTGGTGATGCACTGCTTCATTGCGTTATTTTCATCCCTACACTTCACCACCATACCAAGTCCATTGAGTTTACAGCACTCTGTGAAAGCTGTGGAATTGAAATAGATTGCAAATCAATTAAGATTTCATGCCAAAATAGTCGTTTGAGTGTCACATGCACAATATCTCACACCTTTTCAGTATAAACTACTTTCAAACATTTTTATCTTATTTTACTTTATTCTATTATCATTATTGTTATTATTATTTTTGCAGAAAAACCATCAAAATTTGATAGTGGCATTAACAGAGGTATCAATACATGACAAAAGATTGTAAAAAATACCAATTATATTGCAAAATCATGTCAGTCATGGAACTGATAAATATAAGCCAATGAGCACTTTTCATTCAAGCTGTAAATACATGTATGCCATCTCAGGTCTCTTTGAATGCTTTGTTTTTTTCCCTCAAGAATCTGTTTTAACTTCATGGCTAAAGCCAGGTGAACATCATCCATGGTCACGGATACAGCATTTTTCCTCACCTACAGATGTATTTAATCAATTAATACCATAAATTTGACTGGTTTCTAGAAGGAGGACTTTTCTGACAGTAGAACATTTATTTTCCAATCTTATCAAGTTGCCTATTTGAAATTTTCAATTGAAAACATAGAACACGTGTTCATCACCTGACGATCAAATTTTTTTTTACTGGTGTACTTGGATGTCTTCTTCTTTCTTTTCTTTTTCTTCTTACTTCCATTTCATTCCTGCCACTGCAGACACAACTTTTTCTGAAGGGAAACTTAAAGCCTTACAATCATGGCGAGTGGTTTGTGCGGCACGGGGACGAACGCAACACGCTGCCTCTCCCCATTCTGCATCACATGCCATGACACCGAATGAGAATAGTGCTGGCTCAATGGGTCAGCGAACACACGCTGGAGTCTAAATCACCTGACCCAGTGCCGAATGGACGCACACTAACAGTGCGCATGCGCATGAAGAGAGGCCAAAAGAGCCACGCGTCTTCTGGCCTCTCTCCTCCAATCACCGCAGCTCGCGGTCACAATGTTTGTTTATGATGCATTCACACACACACACACGTGTCTCAGTGGCAGCACTGTCCCACACGTTTATGGATAGCACTGCAGTCTGGCATTGCGCAATTGCATGCAAAAACTTCGGTCATTCGGAAGAGTTACACAATAACGTACCATTAGAGGTAACGATCGTCCGACTTTAAGTACGGTACTCAAGTAACCAAGAAACCCAAGTTACTAAGGAAAATAATTAATGGCTGCAGTATCTACTGTAGATATCCCTACAATACTGATGCAATGTCCCCACTGCTAGAGAAGGACTCATCTACGCTGCACTTTATCTTGCAACATTGATTTTTTCAATGTTGTCTTTAATCTGTAATTATTGTCCTATGTGTGCCTTGATGAAGACTAACATTGTAGAGCAGCTGCGTTGCCTGCATGTATTGTCAAATCTCCACACTGTGTATTTCCGAGTACAAACTTATGTGTCATGTCCTCTAATTGACAATCACATTTCTACTATTGCTGATTTTTTTTTTAGAAATACAAATAGCTACATCAAAGTGTCTTCAAAGTAACAGTGTAATTTCTCGGTAAGTTCAAATCTCACTTAGATTCCAAGCCCCATGAAAATTAACAACACAAACATTTTACTGAGCATATGGGTATAAAGAAGTTTCATGACACTTACTTTCAAGTTTTCATCTCATTCAGCAACATGACCTTCTTAGAATGCCGTTTTATCAATAATACCTCCTGCATCTCACTTTTCTATTTTCTCTAATATATAACACACACATGATACATGTTTTCACAAAATAATGCTAAATTAAAAGCAAACTGAAACCCTAAAGTTACCTTTGAATATCAGCCTTCTTCCAAACGTGGAAGCAGAATCACACACTCACGTGTTCAACAACGGGAGGAGAACAATAATGGGAGCAGACAAGGAGTGTTGAGAAAGCTGTGGGCAAAATGAGAGTGAATGGGTCTTTTCACTCACCGTTGACTTGCTCTGCACATCTGACTTTGGCCTTCTCTCTCATCTTCTTGGGAATGAGTACCTCAATCTCCACCTTCCGGAGGTAGTCATCATCCTCTTGCCATGCTGGGAAAAGAGGTAAAAACATTTTTTGATATATTCAGACATCTGCTCATAACAACCACTGTGACTGGAACTATAGATGTATTTTGTTACATAGTGATGAGAAACCTCGCCAACATTACTCACTGATACATGTACCTGTATTGCAACAAAATGTAAATATGACTAGAATACATCAAGGAAATGAGGGGAGGCTTATTTTTCTAAACTGGATTAAAGGGAAGGTAAACCCAAAGAGCAATGTGGATTGAGTGAAAGCAGCAACATTAGTAGAACACATCAGTGAAAGTTTGAGACAAATCGGACAATCGATGCAAAAGTTATGAATTGTTAAAGTTTTGGTGTTGGAACCGCTGGATGAGGAGACTACTAGAGGATATGACGTATGAGTGGACAACCATACAAAGAAAATATAAAGGATATTCAACAATAATTCACTTTTCTAGAATTATGAAAGAGCAGTGGACCAACCGCTTTCAGAAAGCAGGGGGAATAATTGCTACCCTTAACATATGTCAATATCAAGTTGATGGAATTTGTAATTTTCATGAAAAATGGATTTTTGTAGTATTTTCTTTATATTTTCTTGATATTGTAGTCCACTCATACGTCATAACCTCTAGTAGTCTCCTCATCCAGCGGTTCCAACACCAAAACTTTAAAAATTCATAACTTTTGCATCGATTGTCCGATTTTCTTCAAACTTCCACTGATGTGTTCTACTAATGTTGCTGCTTTCACTCAATCCACATTGTTGTTGGGGTTTATCTTCCCTTTAATTTGGGGCATCCCCTACCACCATCCTTCCGTCCGTCCGTAATGAATTTTGTGGACAAAGTAACTATCAGAACCTGTTGAGGTATCCTAATGAAACTTGGCATGTATGTGTATTAGGGGGTGAAGTTGTGCCTATCAACTTTTGGGTGCACATGCTCAAGGTCAAAGGTCAAAAGGTCAAGGTCAAATACATAAAATTTCACTATTTCCACCATATCTATTGAATGCCTGAAGATATTTTCTTGAAACTTAGCGTATACATGTATTACCCAATTAAGATTCTCTGGTGAAGGTTTGGGTCATGAGGTCAAAGGTCAAAGGTCAAAAGGTCAAGTAAAAATATTAAAACTTTTTTTTTCTCCATACCTTGGAAAATTGTTCAAGGTATCTTCTTGGAACATAGTATATACATATACTGACTGGAAGTGATTATCTAGAGAATGTAGGGTTCATGGGGTCAAAGGTCAAGTGCAACACTTCAAAATTTTACTATTTCCCTCCTATCATGCAATGCCAGCAGGGTTATTTTTTTTTTACACTTGGTGTATGCATACATGTGTAACCTAATAGAAATTCTCTGGAAAGTTTTTTTTTCCTTTTTTTGCCTCAAAGGTCAAAAGGTCAAAGATCAAGTGAAAGTGCTGAAATAACTTTTTCCTCCATATCTCGGAAGTGGCTCAAGTTATCTTGAAACTTACTTACAAATTATGCATGTTCTACCTGAAAGTGATTATCTTATGAATTTTAGGGTCAAGGGCCTGATGAAAATGGTAACAATTTACTATTCAATTCAGAAATTGCACTTTTTCTCCACACCTGTACCTTGAAAATTACTCAATGCCTAAATGTATGAATGGGTCAAAGTCGAGTTAAAGTCCTTAAATCCCTAGATACATGCTCTCCTATTCATCCAATTAAACCTAGGTCAAGGAAGGTGAACATTCAACACATTTGTGACAAACTTGTCATTTCAATATTTTGCCAATTTTGTGAAAATGTAATCACACATTGTCCACATGTACTATCTAGACCTATTGGGAAAATCATGCATTATGGCGGAGGCATACCAGTAGCCAAAGCGACATTTCTAGTTTATATATTTTGGGTGTGGGGCTCCTGCAAAACGACTTGTCACGCAAGCAGGAGAAGTCATGTGCATAAAAGACAGAAGTCAAGAACACTTAACATAGGTTCTGTAATCCAAAGCCATACAAAGATTCAGGCAAACCCTGGCCCCCGAGGTTTAGGGGCCTAAAAATTTTTCACGCTTCTAGGGAATCTAGCTTCAGGACAGCCATATGTAATTTACCCCTGCTAAAAAGGAATATGATTAAATCTAGATGGCTCTATAGTAGAGCAGATAAGCCGAAGAATTGTGCAAAATTTGACTAAAGCATGAAACTTTCACCATTGTTAGTACATGCTATAAGATTAATTTTAAGATCGGGAGGTAAGTCTGAATTGACCTCTGATGACCTCTAGAGGTCAATGACCTCAAAATCTAAGAAAATTGATATTTTGCGTCATTGGTTAATGATAAACACAGTAATGATGTACTAAAACTTAATATTTGTCACAGTGAAATTGTCTTTATGTTCCACAGAGCCCTGACAGTTTTCTACCTTTGACCTCTGATGACCTCCAGAGGTCAATGACCTCAAAATGTCAGAAAATTGATATTTTGCATCATTGGTTAATGATAAAACACAGTAATGATGTACTAAAACTTAATTTTTGTCACTGTGAAATTGTCTTTATATTCCACAGAGCCCTGACAGGTTTCTATCTTTGACCTCTGATGACCTTCAGAGGTCAATGACCTTAAAATGTCAGAAAATTGATATTTTAATGCGTCACTCATAACTGAAACACGATAATTATGTACTAAAAACTAATTTTTGTAAGAGGAATTGCCTCAATGTTCCACTGAGCCTTTCGAGTCAGATTTCTACCTTTGACCTCTGATGATCTCAGATGACCTATGATGAGGCCAATGACCTCAAAATGTCAGAACATTGATATTTGGTGCAATTGGTTGATGACAAACATGATTTAGATGTTATATTCATTTGTATTATAATTGAATTGTTTTCCTATTCCACAGAGCAAGAGAAATTACTCACGTGTCTCTACCTTTGACCTCTGAGGAAGGTGACAGGTCAATGACCTCAAAATATCAGAATATTGATATTCTATGTATAGTCAATGGTCAACTTTGTAATACCCGATGTACAATCACTTATGCTATAATAGAAGAATCTTGTCATTCCATGGAACATTGGTCATTAGCCTGTGCATTATATCCAACTTTGACCTCTCAGGACAATGAGAGGTCACTGAGGTCACATGTGTAGGCTTACCTGTATTGATGTTTGGCTTCATTGGTGTAATCGTAAATGCTTACTGGTAATCATGTACAAATCACGCATTGATGTTTTGATCAAAGTATGTATGCATATTCCACAGAGCATTGGTTTATAGTAACAGGTCTCTGAAATGTGAGAGGTCAATTGCTTCAGAAATAAAGCTTAAGTTTCTTGAGTGATGGCAGTGACCTCAAATACAACTGTTATGTTTGGGTTAGTTATGTAGACTAGCAAATATGGCCATTATCTCGACACTCGAGGAAAACAAGGCCCACGAGACTGATATACAGAGTGTTTAATCTATTCAGTGTAAGTCTCATAGATCTTTTCCCCCATTTGTCGGACTCATTATGGGACTGGTTTGCCTAAGTGTCAAGCTCATGGGCAATATCTGCATAGTTTCCAGCTGGTGGGCCTGTATTGGCCAGTGTAAAGCTGGTGGGTTGTTACAGTATGACTGCGATGAATGACTCATGGTCCTGGAGTATACAGTCCACAGCTGCGACATCATGGACCATCTTGAAAACTTCGACATACTGTGAGGCCCAACATGCATTCCACATGAAGCAATCCTGTGTATTGCAACTAGCTATTGCCATCCGAGACCTACCCAGGGAATAGATAAGCATTCATGGCAAACCATGGAGAAAGCGGATTGTGCAAAATATTTTGGAGTTCCAACAGGAGGCTCAGCTGGAATCAAATCGCCACAGCAGCTTAAAAAGGTTATACTTCAACCAAAGACTCTCTCCAGACGAAGATACGAGTATCATAAAGTTCAGGTGTTTTGCTACTCCATGCCGCTCAGGACTGTCCTGGAATATGCATGCATCATCTGGGATCCATTCACCCAGGTGAAACATCATGAAGTTTGGAATGATCCAGAGAAGATATGCACTCTTTAGCTGCAATGACCATCATATGCAAAACAAGCAGTGTTACAGCCACACTTGAAAAACAAAACAAAACAAAGCAAAACAAAACAAAACTACAATGGCAATCCCTGTAAGAAAGTACAGCTCAGGCAAATTCAGCGATGATGTTCTGCATCAAGAACCCAACAATATCCACTCCGCAGGAAGTTGTGGCTCTATTGCTGCATTCTTCAAAAAGGGCAAATGACCAAAAATGTCAGGCATCATTTGCAAGAACACAAAGTAGGCCTACTCCCAAAAAAGGTGCCGGCTACTCTCGGCCACTGTCTCTTGTATCTCTTTGAAACACTTCAGGAGAGAGATACTCAATATTCAGCTCTGTTATTAAAGATACATATGTCTCTCTTTTTGTTTTTGAATTTGTTTGTTGTTTTTTGCTTCATACAGCTCTTTGGATACCTTCTTTAACCAATTAAGAAAAGGTTCCATGGCAGAATATTACAAGATTACACAGTATAATGAAGAAGAAGAAGAAGAAGAAGAAGAAGGAGAATAGGAAACGAGATCTGCTGTCAATGATGCAGAGCCAATACCAATCAGTTCCATGGCAGATCTTAGTCGGCACTGCAAAGGTTTGGATGTCTCTCTCTGTTGACAAAGGATATTCTAAAGCTCCAAGTAAGTCCATGGGGTGGTTTACATTGTCTGGGCATAGAGGGTTGGGTTGGGTATATGAGGATATGATGCTTTGTTATAACAATAAGGTCTGAGATATCTATTTTTTATGTTTGTTTTGACCATCCCGCATGGATCTCCAACGAAAAGGAATGATAATGTGTTAGACCCAGCCGCCACCGTGTTTTTTCAATAGATTTTGATATTACAGTGTAGTTGAGAAAAAAGTAACCGCTCATTGTCCTAGATGGAAGTCAAAATTGAACTGTGTGTGAATACTCTGCATACAATTTTGGACACACACACACACACACACACACAAGCACACAAAATGCATTTTTTTTAAATATAATTATTATTTCATAAGCAGCAGGCCATTACAAACCAATGAGACCAGACATCAATATTCTTACATTTTGATGCATATCTTTCAATATCCTCCAGAGGTCAGAGGATCATCGCTAATGTTCATGTGAAATGAGTACACGCCTTTTGAATTGCTCACTTTTATTGCTATAGAAATACACAATATGTGCATCATGTCAATCATTAAATATTGTATCAGTTTCATTTTCAGTCTTGGATTATTTTTTCTATGTACAAATAAAATCGTGGCAAAGTAAACAACTTTCACATCAAAATATAAACGAGAATACTAAAAAAGATATAGATGTAATAATGTGCAAGGCAAATACCAGGCCTACATCATCTTAAGGTATACAGGTGAAGGAAATCACCTTATTGATAAACAATTTACTTGACTGGGATAGTGACCACTGAACAATATTGTTTCTTAAAACTCTCTCTTCTTTTCAACAAGTGGAATAAAACACATGCACATACCAGGGCATTAGTTTGGAGGAGGGGTGGGGTGGTGGCAGGGATAGTTGACCCCCACCCCATTAAATTCTGAGATGTGGACTATGTTTTGTTGTTGTTAGTTTTTGTTGTTGTTTTTTGTTTTTTGCTTTTTAGACAGAAAACTGCCCAAGTTTTTCACTCTAAGTGTGCATCGGATTGTTAAAATTTAATTCTGAAATGCAAAATCTCCCTTCTGTGAGAGGGGATATCTCCTTTCGATAGACTCCTTCCCCCTGCTTGGTTCCTTCCACAGATATAACATACTTTGGGGAATGATAATTTCCCTTATTCTATTAAAAATGTTTTTATGAGATATTTTTATTTGAATTCCAAAGATGAAAAGGCTTTCCTATATATGCACGATTGTTCATTTTGGAGGGCAAGAGGCATTTGCCCCGCCTCCCGAGAAAATATGGGAGGGGGAATGGTGGGGACATAAAACTTTGCCTCCAAGTATTTCCTGAGATTGAGATTATTTTTCTTCACTTTTTTGACAGAAAATGAATTGTCACTGAACATTTTAGCTATAGTATGCACCAGATTAAAAGGCAGAATCTCCTTTGCATACCCCCTCCCCCACACTATCTTTCGTTATGTCCCCTTCCATATACGCTCAGTGCTTTTGTCCCATTTTTGTTCTATATCATCACAAAGTATGTACTAGATCTTTAATTTCAGTTCCGACATATTAAAGAAAATCCCTCTTGTTGGAGGGGGTAGTGTATCTTTCAATTAACAATCCCTCCTCGGTTTCTACCCTTAGATTTGGTACACTCCTTTTACTGATAATTTCCCAAATATTCCATCATAAATGTGTATACTAGATTTTTTTTTTATTTTTTTTTTTACATTTCTATTCTTACTGCAAAGGCTCCCTCGCATGGGAAGGATTGGGGGACAGCCCCTTTCATACCCTCCTCTCGCTGTATCAACCTCTCCTCCATGCATTGATTATGGCTACACATTTGGGTATGGATTTTTTTTCTTCAAAATGGTAGTTCAACCAAGAGTGGCACGAGATCATTGAATTGCAAACAAAAGAATGCAATTAAAGCTCCATAATGTGGGAGGGGGATACCTCCACCCACATCCTTCTGTCGATTGGTCTTCCTCCATAGATGGCTGACTTACTACACCTTTTTGATACAAATTTCGAGGTATTCCTTCAAAAGTGCCTGTGTGCCAGGTCGTTGAATCTCATTTCTCAAAATACAAGAGCTCTGTCGAATGGGAGTGGAATACCCTACCCTTGCCAACGCTACGCTTCCTGGGTTCCCATCCATATAGACTTGGTACACCTTGGTGATCCATAATTTTCCAAATATTCCCCAAAACGTATGCATCAGATTCTTAAAAACAAAACAAACAAACTTCGTCTTTGGGAGGAGGGTATGTGAGATGCGCCCACACCCCATCAACTTCCGTATAAGTGATGACGCACACATTAAACAAGAGCTACACTGAATCACTGATTTCAGGTCTAAACCTGCAAAAATCCAATCCCTCACCCACATCCTCCCCCTCCCCCTCCGCTTCATTCCTTTGCACCATGAACTTATGCTTTTACATATTTTCCAAGTTCCCCCCCCCCCCCCAGGTGAAAACAGATCGACACCCCTTGCTCTGTGCACACACCCGACTTAGATAATTACCTGAAAAGTTCTGCGGAATGAGTAGCCACTTTTTTGGTAACAGAAATGCATGGTTTGTAAGCCCTACATTATAAACAATTATTAACTATTAACTATCGCCATATCAATATTAACATCCTCACATTTCATTCGAGGTATTTGACCTTGTGTGATTTTCATAGGTGAACGGTAATGGCTCGTTAATAAACAGGGCCTACGAGTGCTCTCTAAAACATCATCATGTTTACCATTGATGATGCCAAACTATTCTGATACTTTGAGGTCATTGACCTCTCGAGATCATCAGAGGTCAAAGGCAGAAACTCGTCTGTGTGCCTTGAAATATGGAGACGATGTCATTGTACACAGATATGCTTGTTTTGTACATCCTTACCATGTTTGACCTTTCACCAATGATGTCATACTTCAATATTCTGATATTCTGAGGTCATTGACCTCTCAAGGTCATCAGAGGTCAAAGGTAGAAACCTGTTTGCTCTTTAGAATATGAAGACAATTTCATTGTTAGACAGATATGCTTGTTTTGTACATCTTAACAATGGTTACCATTAACCAATGACATCACAGATCAATATAATATTTTGAGGTCATTGACCTCCAAAGGTCATCGAGGTCAAAGGTTAAAACCTGTCAATGCTCTGTGGAATCAGAAAATGGTTTCCCTGAAGTATAGATGCATGTTTAGTGAATCATAACCACATATATCATTCACAAATGTCTTAAAAAAAATCGATATTTTGATATTTAAAGTTCATTGACCTCTGGAGGTCATCAGAGGTCAAAGGTAAAAACCTGTCAGTGCTCTATTGAATCTGGAAATGATTTCTCTGTGGTATAAATGCATGTTTAGTGCAACATAACCACATATATCATTTGCAAATGTCTAAAAACATCGATTTTCTGATATCTAAAGTACATTGACCTCTGGAGGTCATCAGAGGTCAAATCAGACTTACCTCCCGATCTTAAAATAAATCTTATGGTATGTACTAACACTGGTGAAAGTTTCATGCTTTAGTCAAATTTTGCACAATTCACGTGATTTTGAGGGCTTATCTGCTCTACTACTAGGGTTTCATAGGGTTTGAAGTTAGGGTTAGGGTTAGAGTAAACTTTAGAGTTTATCCATAGGCAGGAACCCCAGAAATCAGTAAAATAATTTAGCCCCCTAAAAACCACAAGATTCCTTGATGGACGGTGATTGTTTGAGTCGTGATACCAGACTTCTCTTTTTGTAGTATGTTTAGACGCCTACGCTTATATACGCCATCCATGTTACAGTAACACAATGTAGTAAATTACAATTACAAATAGAAATACAAGACTTGCTTGTTTTGTGCAGCAGGCGCATGGTATGGGGCAAACAACGCAACGGGAATCAGCTGCGTTTTCACCCGCGACTACCCGGACGCGACGCAGCTCACGCTTGTAGAACAGCTAGCTAGCAGAACGCATATCGATAAAATCCGCTAGTTACATAACGCAACAACGTCAGTTACAATCTGTCCTGACTCTTGCAACATAAAATAAGAGGCATGCCGGTTCAACCACTACTGATCTGTAATCAATCATGGGTATGTATGATTATTTTTGGCAATCAAAGTAAGCGGAACGAGCATAATTACCGAATCCACGCCGCCCTTTCTGCTCCGCTGCCATGTTTACTGGGGTCGATTGCTAGCTGTGGATCCAGACCTCTGTGCAAACGACCAGAGTCAGCCCATCGAAATTATCAACTACCTCGCCATTATCAATATGCTAATGGCAAATTTGAAGTACGAATTAAATCTTTATCTTTACAAAATAATTTAATTACATAAAAACGGTAAAATTAAGAATTCTGAGTATATTGAAATAGGTAAAGAGCCTGGAACATTACGTCATTTTCCGCAGGTCGATCCCCCATGCAGTACCTATCGACACTCACACACTTTGCTTTACATACACACGGCCCCTCGTATCTTTGCACATGCGCACAGATTCTATTTTCGCCCATCACTTCATCAGTACGTACCAGTCATTATCACTGCTATAGGGTTTGTAGGTACCTGTACCAGCTTGTGTGTACAGTACATACACAGGCAAGGCCTATACGAATTGTATGCTGAAAGTGACTCATCACCTACCGAATTGCCAATCACAAAGCTTTTTAATTGTGAAATCTAACATCACCTAGTTCTGTGTAATTCAAAACTTCATCGAGTTCACATTTATGTGTCGCAGATTATTCATTTAGCTCGTCAAAATGCCGCTGTTTGGTGGAACACCGTTCGATAATGATGTTGGTAAGTTGAACTGTGCTCTCAGTAAAATTGAAGCTAATTTACCGGGTAGTTTCTACTCCGGGACCAATGTCTTTGCCAATAAATCAAGAAATCTCAATCTAGTGTGAACAACAAGAAACAGATGATTCTGGTTTGGATTATTTTGTCCTGCTTAAATGTCTAAATGTTGCTGTGTCAACAAAGGAAATTGAATATGACTTCAGTTTGGCTGCACTGCTACTACGGTACTGGTGCTAGACTAAGTTTACTGAGCTGAGCTGAGTGAGCCTGAAGTTCAGAGTTCCATGACATTTTGCAGTTTGGGATTTTTGCTCCTGTATCCTGCAACAATCGCTCCCATGATATATAATGCACGCTAAGCCAGATAGATACTATAAATTCTTATTTCTACCCACGAACTTAACCCAAATCCTAATCCTTAATCCTCACATCAAACAAAACCTAAAATTCAAAAAATCCCTATAGATCAGTATCACAGCCCTTGCTAACCCAAGTCCTTGGAGAAAATAAAGACTGGAGCAATTGTCACAGGAGCAAACCAAATACTCTGTCAGCGATGTGAAAAAAAAGAAATATCGGAGCATTTTTTCCCTCGGAATCATATAAAACTATCAAATGTTAAACTGATTGATGATGGTAATGTGGCATACTCGCGAAATAGGCCCTACCACAGCGTGCGCAGTAAATTTTATTAACAGTACCGTACTACGAGTAGGGTGGCTTTCCTGTTGTACTTGTGAATTCAGCCGCACTGTGTGGTGTTCGACGGTACATAAGCACAGCGGTAAGGCTGTCTTCCATGCCATGGCATAAAATACTCGTGAATCCGGCCCCACCAAACGGCATTTATGCATAATTGACACAGCGGCGGGGCCAATTTCCGCAGCAGAGCATCTTTCGTCCTCATTTCTTTCCTTTTTGCCCTTTGTTCTTTCTTTTCTTCCTTCTTTTTACTGTTGCAAAGACTTCCTATTTAATCCTAATTTCCCTCAACTAATTCAATCATACTGTCTGCAGATAAATTACATCCTTAACCTAAACCCTAATCCTAAACCTAACCTAACTTTGTTTGCTAATGCACGGATGGACGCGCACTGTGGATGGGGCCTATTTCACAATTTTGCCATAATACTGCCGGCCTGATTCTGTGATTTTAAGAGTGAAAGAGACAAATTAAGAAGAAGAAGAAGAAGAATTTGATGGGAAAACTGGCAGATAATGCAAGTATCCAGTCCGATGATGATCGGTGGCTTTACAAGAGGTGGAATGGAATTGTGGGACTGGTATGATGGCTGTCTATCTATAAACCTATTTTAAAGGGATCATATCATTTTGGTTGACACCTAAATTAAGGTTTGTAACATTGTTTGCTAATAAAAGAAATGAAAAACCTCTTTCAAAATATGAAAGAGCATGTAATGGCAGGAGGGATTCAACATTTATTTGATGAAAATTGGTTTTGAAATGACATGTCCAAAACAGAGCAATCCTAATAAAAGGTGGGACCCACCTTGAATTAGGGTTGCTTTGTTTTACTCTGTTTTTGAATGTCTGAGCCACTCCAAAACCAAATTTTCATAATACAAATGTATCATAAACGTTGAATTCCTCTTCGAATTGTATGCTCTGTATTATTTCATAAGTGTTTCTTGGTATCTTGCAAAAAGTTAAATACCCAATCCTTATATCCACCAATACTATACTATCCCTTTAAGAAGGTCTGTTCAATGGATCCTACTGTAGCTGGTCTTTTGTACTACTAGCCAAACCGTTGCCAAATTAACTGCATAATAATAATCCTTGTTTTTTCTTTCTTTCTCTCTTAATCTTTTGTGGAGATGGCCAATTGCTGGATTAAAACTCTAGCCATTTAATGTTATCATGAGCTTCTGCCTGTGTTTCGTATAATGTAAGCTGCTCTGTGCTTCTCGGTGAGTTATTTTTTCATTCTTTATGCAATTGATCGTTTCTAAACTTATTTCTCCTCAGATAAAGTCACAAGCGAGTCAAACACAACAGAAGACTGGGGTCTCATCCTAGACATCTGTGACAGAGTAAAGGCCAACTCAAATGCGTGAGTGTGTCCATGCTAGTGCTTATTAATGGCACTTTATTTGCTGGTGGAAACGTCTATATTTTTTGTTTGTTTTGCTTTTCATTTATTACTGAAATAGCTGGTATTTTGTCCATCTCTTCACACTTTTTGCAGTGTGTAGAATATGGAATGTAAAGTGATACAAACCTTATCTGTTTGCAAGGGACTTGTAAGGCACACGGTTCAGGCAAGTTGTTAGGCACTGACTTGTAAATAGTGCTCTTGCCCAGTTGCCTATTAGAGGTACATGTAGTGGGAGGAATATGTTTTGTAGTAACGTGAAATTTCTATCAAAATTATGGTGTCAGCAGTTTCATACTGTAGAATGAATTTGATTGATCAGTCATTTTGCTCTGTACACTTGTGAGTTGTAAACTGTAGAAATTGACAGATTTTTGACACAAGTAAGAAGTGCAGGAACGACTGACAAGTAACAATGGACTACCTTACGGGTCATAGACTGATCAGAATAAAAAGAAGGGACAAGGAGGTGGCCATCAGAACTCAGAAATTTTACAATTGAAAAAGACTTCCTACTGAATGGTCTGTGAAAATACAGTCACTGTCCATTAGATTCTTATTGATTTTTGCTCAGAAAAAATTGCTCATGGTGACGAGTATTTATCGCAGTGCGTATTTCTGTTAAGTTGTCATGCTAATATTGACGTCTTGCTATATCATGAATTTGAAATAACAACAAAAGCATTTCCTTAGAGGGCTACAAGGCTAAACATATTGGATGCAAGATGCAAGGAACTTGGTGTCCCTATAAATAATCATAATATCAGGATGGTCCACAAGGGGTTTGAACATGCCACAGCAACATGCTCAAATTTCAAGATATCGATTGCCTTGTGATAAGCATTTACAATAATGTGGAGCTGTTCATTAGTTATTCATCGATACAGGGGTCCGTCATGAAGTCATCACAAAAATATCTAAATACATAAATCTCAGAATGGCCAAAGTCGCTAATGGGTTGTATACATATGAGAGACTTTCAAAGAGATGTAAAATCCCTTTCCTGAAGTCTCTCATACGTGTGTCTTTATAGGAGCTAAAAGTCTCAAAAGACTTTCATGAAGTGGACCCCAGGAGTAGTAGTAAGCTTATTCTGCTGATCAATATTGTCCAGTAATGAAAACAATGCAACAATACAAATCAAGGCAAAATGACTACAAGAAAGAAAGATTCACACATTTTGAAGACATTTTGTAATTTTGAACGTGTCACAAATGTTTGATATTTCTGAATGTGCCGACATGTTGCAGAAGTTGTAATGCAAGATACATGTAACTTAATCAATCGTAAATTTACAGAAACTTCTGATATGATCCTACTGAAGTGGATCTTGAAGTGCTGCCAGTAGATTCAACCACCTTTCTGAATTAAAATGTAACTGAAAGCTTTTAAGTGTCTCATTTCCTTCCAAGTATAGAAAATAAAGAAAATGAATAGATTAAAAAAAAATCCTTTATCTCTGTCACAGTGCAGATAGAAAGTAATTTCGTGTTATTACAAATTGGACAAATTGTATGTTCATTCTGGTACTCATATTCTTATCAGACATTTGCAAATGTTATCCATTAAAATACCAGTAAGCAGCATTGCTGGTAAGTCTTTGCTTCCTCAAAAGTATCACAGTAATTGTACAATCGTTAGCATTAGATTATTTTGTTCAGAAGTCGATCATTTTGTTCAGGAACCCATTGCTATGATATGTCTAAAATTCTATAATTTTTGTTTAGACCTGGTAGCTCTAGGAAACATGGATGATGGTCTGATTGAATCTAACTTTATTCACTACCGCAGAATTCATTTCATTTGCAGAATGTGTGACACATCAAAGCACACGAAAAAAAAAAAGAGTAAAAATGTCATTGTTTTATGAGGAAATCTGTAGTGTTGCTTCCTTTTGATATGTAATGTCTATATTTTGGAAATTAGGGGTCATGTGACCTCGATTTCGTTACCATCATGTAGAGCATACAAAAATACCCCAAATTAGGAAGAAAAAAAAATGATAGGGATAAAATTCAGAGGTGCTTTCTTTTGTCATGGGACAGCAGTAATGTTCGACTCCAGTCAAGGCTAGTATGAATAATACATACACCATGTAGTGATCAGTGATAGAGCTGTACATAATACATACATAGTAAAGGGGGATTCTGAAATATACCTGGTACTGGTACTCAAATCACCATCTTCCCACTCAATTAATGCCCGTGCTATGGGGTCTTTAAATACAAAATGTGTATTTTTTGACCTCCTCTTTACTTGTCTCTGTACTGCTGTGAAGCAGTTTCTGTTTTGGTGACAGTTATTTTTGTTCCCTCTCATTTACAGACCTAAAGATGCATTCAAGTCCATCATGCGAAGGCTGAAAACTCCAGTTCCTCATGTGCAGTTGCAAAGTTTAGTGGTGAGTGTGCAATGTCTTTGAACATATCATGCAATGTAATGTACAGCATATGTGTATAATGAGTATTCCACCCTCTAGGATGTGATGTTAGTTGTCCATCAGATAACCCAAGTCACTTCAGATTGTTTTGTTTTGTGTGTTTTTTTGTTTTTTTTTTACAGATTTCTTGTTTTTACAGATAATGCCATAGTTTCCCATGAGCCTGCAGAAACTGTCAATTTTTGTTCAAAAGTGTACACATTTATGTATGATTAAGAAATGTGTGAAATAACGCTGTGATAATACAATTTTCACTTCCAACTGAGGGTAATGATGAAAATGTGAAATATCAGCCAAAAAGGTATGCCAACAGTATTACATTCACAGATCATATTTGATCTCGGTTGTTGAGTAATATATTTTATAATCGATTACAAATTGGACCACAGCTGCATCTATGGATCTTTTTGCGCGAGAGTGAATCGCATGCACTCATTGGGAAGTCTGATTTGCTAGGACATGACAGATCATCACGTAACTTTCAACAGTTATTGTACATACATGTACCCATTCCTGAACAGGGAGTATGCGTTAAGATAAAAACTGCTATAGAAATTATTTCACACATTTGTTCTCAAAATACTTCAGCACAACACAGAGTCCTGGCAAATCGCGCCAGCCAGACAAGTTCCTCGGCAGACCCTTTGGATACATTGCAATCAAGTTCCAAATGGTGGAAGATGAACTTTGAGCCCTTCTTAGAACTATGCTTTACCTTTAACAAGTGTAATCTGATCGAAGGCTTTGTTTATACAACTGTACAGTGTCCTTCACAGTGGCCATGCTTCATGAAACTGCAAACTTAAAGCCCCAATACACTTGTATCAATAAACAAATCACTGTGTACAATTTGATTTCAGTGAATGCTTGTGCATTAAACTTTGATGGACCAACTGCTAGTGTTGAACAAGAAGAGAATGATTCTCTAGAGCATTGGTACCAATGTAAATCAAGAAAATTAAGTGCTTAATGCTCATCATGTACTGCATATGAGTAACACTACACCTTTGGAGGAAAGAACCCCCCCCCCCCCCCCAAAAAAAAAAAAGACAAAGAAAAGGAAAATAATAGACTCATATGTCACTGTTAATGTAGCCCTCAATTATTCCTATTTCACTTGTCTCAGCTGTGTATTTATGCTATTATTATTGTCATTTCACTCATCTTTTCGCTGTATATTTATACTAATTATTGCCATTTTACCTTTGTTTCAGCTCTTGGGTGCATGTGTTAGTAATTGTGGCAAACCATTCCACCAAGAAGTGAGTTCAAGAGACTTCTGTGCAGATGCCAGGAATATTATCAGCAAGGTGAGTCAAATGCACTGGATGATTTCAAGTTTGGTTCTAGTGTTAGCGTTAGCGCTAGAACTAAAACACTAGAATCTGTGATAACCCCAAGCTACATGTGTAGTGTTGGGTCCTTTGTTGAATGTCATCTGCTGCATATAAAGCTCCACCATTTGTGCTAGCAGTTTGTGTGCTGTTCCCCCATTGGCTAACACCAGCCCTCAGGGATTATCAATTGACATTATCATTTCAGCTGTGGTGTTAGTGTTAGAATTGCTGTACATTTGAGACCCCACCCATTACGAACGTGCATAGCCCATGCTAAGGCAACTGTCAGTTACATTGGAACTTAACTCTGCATGCATATGATCATCATGGTCAATATCTTCACCTGTGAGCAGCATTGAGATCAGTATGTTTTGGAGAGGCTCAGGATTTTGTGAAATTTTAATCTCTTTCCTTGTCATTTGTCCAAAACAAAGCAATTGCAATATTATCAAATCTTGTCTCATTAAACACAAACCAAATGTTAACATTTTTTCATGTAATTAAGCACTGAACTTTGAATCACCCATTCCAATTGAAGTGACCTTTATCTTGCCTCTTGTCATATGCTAGGAAACCTTCCACCGTGTTTACAAAAAAAAAAAAAAAAAATCTAGAGGAATCAGTGTTACTGTTATTGCCCATTCTGCATATAGTGCAGTTGTTGTAGCTTTTACTTTAATTGTTTTTCTTTTGGTAACGAAAACAGATATGTGTATAGGAGATTGGTAATTCAGGTCAGTGTTTAGATCTCCTTGTCCCCAAGTTTATTAGATGTAGAGGAATTAAAAAAGAAAAAAGAAAAAAAAGAGAGCTCCAAAATAATACCATGTCCACCAAGACATACATGAGTGTACATTGTACAGTTGCTTTTTTTATGTTATTCTAGGTCACTTCAAGAAGACAAAGTCATCCCATTTCTTATCAATATTTTATTATGAGTTAGTCATAAGTTTCAACAAACCTTCACTTGCATGTAATCTGAATGAACGGTAGGGGACCTATTGCAGTTTTTTTACTGTTGTGCGTGATCATATTTTGTTTATTGAACAGACTTTGTGCCATTAGGAAGTTGGCCCCTTCCCTTAGAGGAGCAGATCAGCATTGAAATGGCATGCCATTAAAGGGGATGGCTAGTAACTGATCAGTGAGAATCAGTGGGAATGCTGGAGGATGATTGTTCCAATCCTTGTGCGATTCATTTAAGAGTACATTATGTATCTACTGTTGTATGAAAATTATTTGCTTTAGAACAGTCTCATATTCAAGTAATTTGCAGTTTAATGTTTCCAGGTTAGCGTGCCTGGTCAGTGAGGGGGCATTAATCTGCTTATTACTTGAATATGAGACCGTTCTGAAGCAAATAATTTTCACACAACAGTAGATATATACACAGTGTAATGTACTCTTACATGAATCCCGCAAGGATTGGAACAATCATCCCTCAGCATTCCCACTGATCTGTTACTAGCCATCCCCTAAAGTGAGAGGAACAAGTGTTAAAATTTCACCTGACAGGTTATGGTCAAATACAGTCATTTCATAAAGTTTCCAAACCCATTGTAATTGGTAGATCATGTGCTATCATGAGATATACTTAGTGATCTGTAGATAAACAAGTGCTTGCTGAGATATATTGATCTTTTATTTATGTATGGTGTCATCATGGATCTGTTGTAGTTCAGTTGAAAAGACCATGGGCTGTCAAACAGGAGGTTCGTGGTTTGAGTCCCTTGGCTACGGGGGATTATCTTCAAGGCAATGGGCTTAATCTCCATTATTGCTTTCCTGGGGATCAGATTCTGTTAGAAATGGGCTTACTCCCCATTGTTGCTTTCTTGGGGATCAGATTCTGTTAGAATCAATTCAACTCTTTGATTGTCTGAAACTGACCACAGACCTAATGATGGTTATTTTGTTGTTACTGACCTAATTAAACTCTCCTTGACCATTGTAACTGGAAGGGTCATCCCAAGGTGTCAGAGAAGATGAGGTTGCTGCTGAAAGAGTGGGCAGAGAAAGAGATGAAAGGCGACCCACAGTGCAGGTAAGGAAAAACACTCCTATGTTGTTAATCTGTTTTACAAACAATGTAGGTTCCCTTCCATCATAGTTGTGCTATGTTTTGAAGACACCTTCAACCACTAAACTGATTTTGCTACAACACACATTTCCCATAGACACCTGCTCGAGCATTATGGGTCTTCAATGGGCCGATGTAGACCATTTATCTTGTGGAAAAATGTAACCAACTGTTCTACATATGGGCAAAAATAATGGATGCTTCATTTTGACATGATTATGTTTAGCCAAACACTGACTAGTATTTGACTGAACCTTGTGGTATAGTATTGTGGGGATAGGTGGAATTTGGGATCAGTCTCTAATCGTATTGATTATGCAGTAGTAAACTTGCTATACATTCTGTGAGTTGTTGATTTTCCAAGCATTGGTTTACTTGCAAAATTTATGCAATGAAAACACTGCAAAATGTACAGTGAATGTAGGATTTACAAGCATACTGGAATATTGACTACTGAATTATTCAAACTTTTGTGTGAGCTGTGTGATGTACAGTCATATACATATTTGTACATGTCCTGCTAACTTTGTACATTCTGTGAGAAAGTCTTCTCTCCATATAATGATATGATTGACTTTTGATTTCCCTTTTGCCACAGTTTAATCATACAGTTGTATAATAGTCTCAAGACAGAAGGATATAGCTTCACAGCAGATGACACTCCAGTGAGTATATCAAGGAATTCCATCTTAGTCTTTCCATCGATGTAGTTATATGAAAACCATATACCCTATAACATATACAATCAGACCGTGCATTATCACACACTATATTGGATTATAGTAAATAGGTAGAGTGAAATTTGCGTTGTGATTGGTTGGATAGCATCACGTGATTGTGCAAAAATTTTGTTATAGTGGCACGACCGTGCCACTATAACGCTTGTGACAGTGCGTGCCTACGCTTTATGTACGAAGAGATTCGCGCAAGGCCTAGGGAGGGCCGCCGAGGGACGTAGTAAGACAATGCCAAGCATTTCAACGTATGCGCGTGTTGAGCTCTGAATGTATGATGAGTTTATAAGAGAGTCTGCTCTGTGATGTGCAATACGCATACAAGGCTGTACTAGCGTATCGCACGCTGTGTACGTAAACTATGGTAGGTTGCGGTTAACTCTGCGTATATACAGTGCAGTGCCGGCGGTACGGTGAGTCTTGTTAGATCTAGATTAGGGCCTAGACCTACGGAAATGCATGTAGATCGAGGAACCTATTTACTATAACAATTAGTGCATGTTCTATTGATGCACCAGTACTGGACTATAGAACTCCAAATACTAAATTATCCCTCGTGCAGTTCTATTCACCTCGGCCTGCGGCCTCGGTGAAACAAAACAGCACTCGGGATAATTTAGTATTTGTCGTTCTCTAATCCAGTATAGTGCATCATAGAGCATGCACTATCTGTATTATAGAATGACAAACTTGGAGTTCTATGGTCCAGTGCTTGTGCATCAGTAGAACATGCTCTATTTGTTATCAGACCCCTTGATCTACATGCATTTTTCGTAGGTCTAGGAGTCTCCGTTCCAAAATCAGCAGTACAGGGCACGGCCGTGCCCTTTACCAAAATTTTCACACGATCATATTATGCAATCTTACCAATCACAATGCATATTGTACTTGACCTATTCACAATTATATAAATAGTGCATTGTCTTGAATGCACTACACTAGATGATATGCTCAACAAATGCATAATTAGCCTCAGTGCAGTTTTATTTCACCAAGGGTGAGTCCCTCATTTTTATTTTGGGAACCGTCCCCTTTAAAACTTGGGGAGACTGAAAGTGATCTGCCATGCCTCAAAGTTCCCTTTAATGAATGGACTGTACAGTGCTGGTTGAGGTGAGGATTCAGCTTGTAACGTTTTGCGAGATATTTAGAAACCACTCTATGAAATGTTAAAGAGCATACAATTCTAAGGGGAATCCAGTAAGTTTATATGATGAAAATCGGTTTGAAATGACTGAGATATCTAAAAACAATGAAAAACAAAGAGATCCTAATAATAGTCGTGGCCTGTCAATTTTATTAGGATCACTTTTGTTTTTAATATCTCAGCCATTTCAAGGCCAATTTTCATCAAATAAATATTGATACCTTCTTGAAATTACATGCTCTTTCATATTTCATAAGAGGTTTCTCATTATCTCACCAAAAAATATTGTAAACCTGAATCCTCACCTCAACCAGTACTGTACAGTCCCTTTAAAGACATACCAAAATTGATTAAAGGGATTGTATAGTTTTGGTTGAGACCTAATTTCAGGTTTCTAACATTTTTTGGTGAGATAATGAGAAACCTCTTATGAAATATGAAAGAGCATGTAATTCCATGAGGAATTCAATGTTCATTTGATGAAAATTGGTTTTGAAATTGCTGAGATATCCAAAACAGAGCGATTCTAATAAGTGTGGGACCCACACCTTTTTACGATCGCTTTGTTTTACTTTGTTTTAGGATGTTTCAGTCATTCCAAACCCGATTTTCATCAAATAAATTTTGAATTCCTCTTAAATTGGTATGCTCTGCACCATTTCATAAGTGTTTTCTTGTTATCTCGCAAAATGTTAAAAGCCCAATTCTCATCTCCACCAATACTGTACTGTCACTTTAACCCTTACTGTGCCAGAGACTTCAAACAGTGTGTGCAACGCTATGGGGTTTTCTGTGCCAATCGGCTCTCAACGCACACAAAGGGTTAACAATAATTATCGTCGATGTTACAATCAGTCATTTTCCCTGTCTTTGCTATGACATCATCATCGTCTTCCTCACTGCCTTGTCACCTGCAGAAATCCGCTCCTCAGATTAGCAGCGATCCCAACGTGGTTTCCTCACAGCAGGAGGAGGACGACATCGCAAAAGGTAAGTCAGCGGCGGAAAAGACCAGACTTTTAATAGATGATGTGGGGAGCTGCAGGGATGGGTCATCTAGTATCTCATTGGGATGAAGAAGAGAAATTGTGGAGGACTGTGATGTAGGCAAGAGGAATGTGTAAGAATATGATTTGTTGTCAAGTGAAGTTGAAGTGTCACTTGCATTTGTTCCTTTTCTTGCTTAACGATTATAATTGAATGAAAATACAGTACTGTAAAAGTGGAAATTTTTGTGGTGTTGAAATTTTTGCGCATTCCACGCAAACAGAAACTAGTGTGAAAATAAAAGCATGCGAATATTTTTGCTTGCCATATGTTCCAGTTGTGGATGTCTTGATTCTGCGGAATTAGAAATACATGAAACTCGTCTTACCCAGCTGAGCGCGAAAAATAAGTCGCACGAAAATGTTCACTTTTACAGTATTCAATTTGGTTAAGGTAATGAACCTATGCCATGAACTGAGCAGTCCTATTTTAGTTTATTCCTCCTTTCATCTTTCACAGTCTGCCTTTAATTTTCCTTGTAGGTATATCAGGGTTTTGTTGGGGGTGGGGGGGGGGGGGATGGGGAATAGGAGCCAGCTAAAGATCAACACATTATCATCAGCAGTAGTAACTTATTAGAATATTATGATGATTGAGTGTCATTATGATGATTAGAATCTACATAGAGATTGTTTGTTGGTTGGTTGGTTCATTACCAGTGTATCACTCTTGTTAGTTTTGTTTTGTGTTCAACCATCCCTTCCCTCCAGCCATTGCCCTGTCACTGGAGAGCAGCCAGACCCCGGGGGGAAGCGGTGGTGGAGGGGGCAGTGGTGGGGGCGGTTCCAGCTTCCAGCAGTCCACCAGCCTCTACCCCACCACCAACAGCTTGTATGCCACCCCGACGCCAGCTCAGACGCGAGAGCCGCGGAAGGTGAAGGCGCTCTACGACTTCGAGGCGGCGGAAGACAACGAGCTGACGTTCAAAGCGGGTGAAATTATTAGCGTTCTAGATGACAGGTGGGTACAATGTGATTACACCTTTCCCTACAACAACCCTTATCCCAGCAATGCAGGGCTGTAACTCTTATCATACCAGATGAATTACACCTGCATGGACTTTGTGTATATTACATGGTGCATACTTGCGGCATGTTAAAGGACAAGTTCACCTTCATATACATGTGGATTGAGTGAATGCAGCAATATTAGTAGAACACATCAGTGGAAGTTTGGGGAAAATCGGACATTCCGTTCAAAAGTTATGAATTTTTAATGTATCTGCAGTCACTGCTGGATGAGAAGACTACTACAGTGTATGATGTCACATGCATACAACAATATAAGGAAAATATAAAGAGAATTTCATAAAATTGTACTTTTTGAAAAATGTGCACATTTCCTTCACTTGTCCCTGATGTATGTTAAGGGTAATATTATTCCCCCTTGCCTTCTGAAAGAGTGAAGTCAAGTGTTCTTTTATTATGCAAAAAAGTGAAAATATCTTGAATTTTCTTTATATTTTCTTTATATCGTTGTAGACATATGACATCACAAGCTGTAGTAGTCTTCTCATCCAGCAGTGACTAAGCAGAAACTTCAGAAATTCTTAACTTTTAAATGGATTGTCCGATTTTCCACGAACTGTTGCTGTATTCTATTAATATTGCTGCATTCATTCAATCCCCATGTCTATGAAGGTGAACTTGTCCTCTAAGGGTTTACATTTGATAAATGAAGATGGATATTGCAAGGCTGATGTCACCAAGGAGGTTTTATACATGGAGTTCCAACTGGCTGTAATTATTCAAACAGTTGTCAGATTTCTGTTGATGTACAAAAGGATTCCACAGGTGCACTTGTGCCTTTGATGATCGATGTTCGACGCCACTGTCTTGCTGAGAAATATTAAGACTCATTTTGAACGTTATCATAATGTTGGCCATATTTTGCCTATTTATTTATTAAATGAAATGAAATTTCACTTAATGATAAAGCATGTAAAACAAAAGTGAATCCCGTCCAGAAATTTGTGCAAAATGTAAATCAGAGCTGTATCATGTGAAAATGTTTAAAACTGTACCATCCTGGAAAGCTGGTTTTATCACTTTTCTGCTTAATTTCCACAAATTAAACTAATATGGAATAATCTTCATGTATAATTCTTTATTGATAGATACATCAGATTAGTGCCCGGGTATGCCCAGTCGAGTAATTTTCATCTTTATTTCAGCATTTTTTCCTCACTTTCTATTCGCGCATCCTCGTGTCTGTACCACCTACCTTTTATAAGAAGGGATAGCGAAAAGTAATTACTATCACAAAGACATATCTTCCTTTGAAAGTGGCTGGTGATTACGCAGTGAGACACGAGTCAATTGTATTCGTATCTGCGCGGCAGATCCTGTTTGGCACATGCTTCAAATATTTTTGAGTGGCGTCTTCGAACATGGGTTCAAAAGAAATAAGACAGCTGTGACTCCATTCTCTTGAACCTCCTTGATGTCACCAATTACCATTGAATCCCATGTTAGACTCATGATTAACTCAAAGTTTTTGTTCCATTGCACGGTTCTGATGTCACAATAAAGGAACCATTGCCGTGTGCACTCGACAGTTATAAGTGTACATTTTGTCACTCATTTTACATTTTTACTGTGCTACTCATTCGCTTTTTACAAAAAAAGTGGTAGCTATTTCTGTGCCAAATTGAAGAATCTTGTCTGGACCAATCTGTCGATATCTGTGGTGTTGTATAAAACAAATAGTGTATGATCTTTACTCTTGTAAAGGAACAAGATATCGCACTCATGACCATTCTTTGTTTTCATAAAATTAAAAAACATAATATTTCCTCTTTGATGCAGGGATGCTAACTGGTGGAAGGGAGAGAACTTTAGGGGAGTCGGACTCTTCCCATCAAATTTCGTCACAGCCGATCTAACAGCAGAAACCGAACCAGGTGAGTCCTAGTATTCCTAAAGGAGTTTGCAATGATTGACACTTGCTATGATAGCAGTTGCCATGGTGATGTATGTTGCAACTGGTGTCTTGTTTTAAACGTACTTATAAAAAAGGGACTATCTAACAACAGTAATGGTGCCTACATACATTTCATACATGTTAGTTTAGTGTAGTGCAGTTTGCCAACATACAGAGTGACATTTATGGAAAATTGGGACTGCCAAATTCACCTAGTTAGAATCTGAACCTTGTTGTAAGTGAGCTCATTTTAATGGGATTTCCCCATATTTGTGTGAAATTTTCATCGATCCATCCAGAAATCAAGGCACGGGAGAAGAAGGTCTCCTTCGACGAGGAGGTGGAGGTGCGGACCATCGAGCCTCCGGCCGAGATCAGGATAAGTCCGGAGACATTAGACCAGTGCCTGGACCTCCTCCAGAATGCAGACCCAACGATGGAAAGACCAGACAACCCAGACATGCCAGTCTTGGAAGGTATGTTGATGCCATTTTCTTGCTTACCATAAGGTTATCTATTACTGTATAAGCTGTTATAAGGGTTTGATTTCAGTGAATTTCATGAATCACTGTTTGGACCGCAAATGTGAAAACACACAAAAATGTTGCTATGCGCTATGATAACAGTGCACTAACAATGGCCTCGGTGTCAATTTGCGAAAACAACATCTCACAAAAATGTCTGTGACCTCCTCATTGGAGAAAATATCTGTACGCGAAAATAACAGCTTATACAGTATGTGCTGCCTTGTGCTGCTCACCTTTGGAGATGTTGTACAAAGTGATTAGTTATCTCAGAGATGCCAAATATTACTTTTTTTGGCTGTATATTGTACTATTTCTTTTTTGCCAAAAATTCATGGAAAATACTGTTATTCCCAAATTTATTGCTAAACATGTGTGTTGCAGGAAAGGTAGAAATTAGTATGGCATATATAGTACCACCTTTAAGGAGAAGTAGGAAGGTTGCACAGTGAATGTATCCGTAGAAATTCTAATAATTATTACTGCTGTCATGCCTGGTCTGGTTTCCATAGCAACGTGCAATGGAATGGCCCCGCTCATCGACACGGAGCTGGAACAGATCGACCGGGACCACGCTGACCTCACGGCGCTGAACCAGCGGCTGATGGACGCCTTCCAGATGTACCACGGCCTGATGAAAGAGGCCCCCGTCTACGGCTACACTCTGAAAGGCTCCATCCCGGGCCAGGGACCCTTCCCCGGGGGAATGGGACCGGTGCCCGTCCCGGGGGGCTTTCCCCAGCAGCCTGGCATGGGCCAGGTGTCCCCCCAGCAGATGGGACAGGTGAGAGAGATGTCGGTCAAAATCATGTTGGTCAAAACCATCAACAATATGAGCCATAATTATGGATGTCCAGTGCATGGATGTCCATACTCGCAGACTCAAAACCACCTCTGCCTCCTTAATTTTACAGCTGTTGTATCTTTGCACTCAGTATAAATATGTCATTCACACACATCTGTTCATGCATTTTGCTTTTCACTCATATCACCACTTCCTCAGCATAGTAATTGAAACCTTCCGTATGTCTATGCTAAGACCTTACTTACTCCACTTGCCTTTTTGTGCATCCCCTCCCCTCAGTATAATGCTGGAGCACCCCCGCCGCAGCAATACATGGGTCCGGGGCCTGTGCCAACGGCAGCAGCAGTGGGTCAGCCCATGATGAATCAAGGGATGGGCATGCCGCCGTCCTCCCAGTCCGTGCCAGTCTCTACCATGAGCATGAGTCAGCCCGTTCCCTCCCAGCCCAGCATGGGCCAGCAACCCCAGACCATCTACTCTTCAAGGTTAGGGGGGCTTCCCCAGTTTCCTATTTTTGAATAGGGGCTTCCCCTAATTGTTGTTGTGGGACACCATCTCATGTTCACATACAATGGAAACGTGATATGACAAGATCCTTGGCCTCAGACAATTTGTTATATCAGTAGTCAATAAAAAATACAAAACAAAAGGAATGAATTCATTGTGACCAGGGAAATTAGTTTGTTATATCAGGTATTTTGTCAAGTAAGATCTCTTTATGTCGAGTTTCCACTTTAGTATGTGAAGGAGAGGAGGAGTAAAATCCTGTCTGTCATGTTTAATGATGTTTTCTCAAAATATGCCGGCTATTAACCAGATTTGTTGGGAGTTTTCAACAGAACACAAAGTTCCTTTTATCATGGCTATTACTAAAACACTGATCAATTCAGTGCTTATTTACGCCGATGTAGGGCAATTTGTCAATCAGTTGCAATGAACACAAAATTGTTTAGAATTGTTGGGAAAGCGCTGAGTGGAGACTGAATTTGATCCAGCTGTTTTAGGTTGTTCTCTTTTGTCAGTTCTTTGTGTTTATGAAATTATGCTTTCAAAAAAAAAAAAAGTACATGCCCTATGTCAGGGCTCCACACTAACTTTTATTTTTGGTGGCCCAAAGGCAAATATCCGACCTTTTTTTGGTGGCCCGATCAGGCCACCAAATTCTTCATATCTGAAATTTTGGTGGCCCGACGCGTTTTTTTGGTGGCCCCGGGCCACCGGGCCACCGTTAGTGTCGAGCCCTGCCTATGTTCAAGGGATACAATTTTGGTCATAATGTCTGTAATTTTAGGTATTAATCAGTTGCATTTTAGATTCTTAATGAAATTTCAACCAAGTGATTGTTTCTTTTTATTTGCCCATTATATTTGTGATTGCTCTTCAAGTGTTTAAGGCAAGTCAGTTCAGGCTATTGTTCTCCCAAAATCTTCAAGTTTATGTGAGAGATCTATTGAATTATTATTTTTTTTTTTTCAGTCCGGCATCCTCCACCATGTACTCCGGTGTTACCCAGAATTCCTTGCCAGTTGCCAGCCAGCCAATGAATGGCCCTGCCCCCTTCCAGTACAACTCGGTTCCCGTGGGCACAGTGGCCCCAACCAGCACCAACTACAGCCAACCCATGGGTAGCATGCAGCCTCCTGGCGGAGTCCCAGCCACGGGGGTGGAGCACGGGTACGGCATGGTGCCCCCGCCGGACCAAGCAGGCATGATGGGCCAGGGCATGGCACCCCAGCAGCAGCTGCTTTTATAGTTGACGGTTGTCACTGGGGGAGAGACGAGAGACGGGAGCAGCACGAAAGAGGGTGGGTGGGACTATGATGTATCATGTGTCAAAAATTCTCTGTCAGGGTTTATGTGCAAGCCGCAGTCTAATCTTGGACAAAAAAAGAAAAGAAAAGAAAAGAGCAGTAATCTTGTTCATATCACAAGTCACAGACTCGTCGTTTTGCCGCCAGAACGACATTAAAGCAAAAGTGAGATTCTGTGTAGATCACATTCAATGTATCTTAGCTCTTTATGGCAGTCACATAGTAGCACCCCTCTGATGGACCAGATGCAATATTCTACCCATGCGCCAGCACCATGCTCCAATACCATCCTGCCTGCCATAGCACCCATATGGGCTATACATAAAAAAACAGAAGGGTATAAATCAGAATGTTTTGCATAATTAATGCAAAATTGCAAAATATCATTTTAAAAAAAAAAATCAGTAAGATGTAGGTACAGATAAAACGGATTCACAATTATGTGCATTATGACCTGGCAAACAGAAGGTATTACCAAAAGATATGATTGATGGACTTATTACCTTTCTTTCTTACATCCCTAGTCCTCCCTACCCACAAAAAAAAAGAAAAGAAGAGGATAAAAAAAGTTAACGAAAATGTGTCAATTGCCCTCCTTGCTTTTAACACATGGCATATTTCTAAATAATTGATTTCTATTTTGAAGAGGATAAAACGTTATTGCAACTCTGCACAAATCTGTTCGTTGAATGCCAGAATGTACAGTGCAAATGCCTAGCTATTAGAATGGCCAGGTTTTTGGGACAAGCCTTTGTTTGTTTGTTTTCTTTCATACCCTTGTTCCGATTCGCCAAGAAAATGATGCTGTCATTATCTCGGACAAAAAAGAAAAAGGAGATGTCGTGAGAATGTTGCCATTGTCGTAGGCACAATTAAAAGTTGAGTACAATGATTTCTTATACTCTAAGAATATTGCCCAGATTGCGGGTAATGCTTTGTGTCAGCCTCGTCGCTTATGATCCGACTGCTTATCAGTAAAGCAAATACAATATTTCCATCTTTTTCTTGCTGCTGTGTGCAGAACCGTCCGTCTGGAGAGTTTATTCACACACAAAAGAAACCTTTCCCTTGAAAACAGTATCCTTCCCTACCTGTATACACTTTTTTTTTTTGACAGAGACAATACTTTTTTTAAATTCAGTTTTACTGTGTAATAAAGAGAATGTATACGCTCATAAGACTTATCTTTAACCTAAATATGTGTTTATCAGTGTCAATGTCCAATGAAACTGTAAGTACTCATCTAATTTGGTAATGCTTAAAGCAAATTTTGTGTGAATTTGCCAAGTTTTATCTCATTTTTGCTCTCTATGATTGTAAGTTTGTATGAAATATTACAAGTGAGTCTTACATCCTTACATATGTTGCATCATTACTTATTTCAGATTTTTACATAGTATGCTCCTATTATTTATTCATAAAAATATATGATTTGATTTTACTTATTCATGAGTTCTGATATATGTGAAATGTTCCTCTGTTGCAGCCCAGTTTTTGCTTTTGGTTTTTCACCCCTTATCTCTTCCCAAGTGATGTTATGGCTGATTTGTGTCTTTATCCATAATTTTGATTTCTTCTTTAATTTTTGGCAGAAAGTAAGAAAATCAATGAAATCAAAAGAATGTTTGGCTTGACAGGAGTAATTGTGTCTTCTCCATAGAGTGGACTAAAAAAAAAAAGTAGTAAAATGTCAGTCATTATAAAATTTGTATGGTGTAGCTTCTGTGGATCAAATTAATATTAGCTGGACAATACTGGTCAGTCAACTTTACAAGGCACCTACACTTTTTTGAATGTTGCTTGTTGCCTGTAGTCGCAATCAAAATTGTCGGCAGCAGGCAGAAAATGCATGGACATGCTTTGTCCTTGCTGAGATCAGCCATTCACTAACTTCTTTTAGGAAACTCAAAGGCATTCCAAGCAAGGAAAAAGAAAAATGTAGATGTGACTCAGATTCATCAATCATGCAGGATGAACAGTTCCCCAGTAAAACAGATTTGATGGGAATTTGCAATGGTGCCAATACACTACTTGATATCTGAAACAAGAGATTAACATGGGCGAGCATATTTGAGGATGGGGGCACCATATTTGAAAGTTTGAAAATCTGCTTTTGCACACGTGGTGAAATGATGCTTTCAGTAACTTGGTCTCTGAAAATTTAAAGTTTTATTCAAATCTGTGTATATCGTATGCTACATTCTTCAAAGCCACTTGAATAACTGAAAGACTGGGTTGAAGAAAAGTTTGATTTCTTCACAACAGAAGTAAATTCCAGAGTCGTGGTTTCAACAGTACAACTCCCCTTCTCAGTCATGGTAAAAAATGGTCTGAATTACAAATGAATGTGACAAATTACTTGAAATTTTATTCTTGCTTTTGCTTTCTTTCTTATACTTTTAACATGAATTACAAACTTGGATATTTTTCTCTTTTTTTGGTGGAAGATACAAACCCAAAAATGACAACAAAAAAAATAGAATAGAGAAACAGCAATATTTCAAGTCCTTTATTGACTTGCGTGGTTGTATCACACATGGCGGGAAAGTAAAGTCTACAACTTTTGAAAGTATGTACCGGTAGTTTTTTCTAGATGAAAATTATCTTTAAAAATACCTGTATGAGACATATTAACTTTTCTTTCTCTTTGGACTTTCCTGGCTGTCAGTCTAAGCACATCAAGAGGTTATAGAGTTATATCATGTATAGTAATATGAAGAAGTTGATTCATATCAATATACTTCCTAGTTGGAATTAATTTGGTCAAGAAGAAAATAATCACTTGTGACGGAGCGTGAAAATTGGGTCATGATTTTGATCTTCATCAGCTGTGACTCGACTCTTGGTGGTGGCATGTTCCGTCAGTTTTCCCGACAGCTCTCCTTAAAAGTCTCTCAAAATTAGAATATTTCTGACTCTGACCCAAGGTCCAAATGATAGTCCGAATCAGATATTCAAGGAAGAAAATCAAGCCGAAGATCTAGCTGGGTCAGGGAATAGCCAAGCAATGGTAATAATAGTCTATATATATGATGTATTGTACATAGAAAAAGAGAGAGGAAGAAAACAACAACAACTAAAATCTGTAAATTACAAAGCAGCAATTACAACAATTTTGTACATTATGGATGAATATAGCGGTGTCTCTTGTGTATTTATTTAGAGAGGGAAGCTGTCAATTTCTGCCATCAGGCTTTAGACCGCGAGTCTGAAAATGTTTCTTCACATTTCGCTCCGTCGTCACCTAATTCATACAGAGAACGTAGTGGTCCCGTTTTGTTATATTTTATTTAGTCTGTACGACTACTACTCGTCAAGTGAGAATAAGGGAGTTACGTTGCCTCGAACACTATGGCTTTAGTGGCAACTTAACGCCATATCATTCTCACTGGACGTACTGTTGTTTGTACCTGTCAAGAGCGAAGTTATTCAATCTTATGTATAATAAGTATATACATGCCAGATATAGTTGATAAAAGAGGATTGTAATGCAAAGGGGCAATCAGAGATATAGTGCGTACAGTAAGTGAACCATCTTCTCCATATTATAACTGGATTGTAAATTACTTCATATGAATGGAAATAAACTTACAAATATTGACCAAAAAAATACAAAAGATGACGTTCGGATTGCTTTGTGTGTCTTGTTCATTTGAAACGATTACTCTAATAGTGGAAATTTTAATGTGAGTTGTTGTTGTTTCTTTTTTTCATGTTCAGCCAGGTAAGATGAATTTTGCATGCTTCTATTTCCATGGAATCAAAATATTTTTCATGCTAGATGCATGTTGCACATAAGTGTGTGAAAATTTCCTCTTTTGCAGTTCTGTGTGTGGTGGAATTACCAAGGTGATGTTGTACATGTGAATACTGGAGGGTTAACCCTAAAAAGACTGGGCTATTTTGGTAGCTCGAAAGACTGGGGGGGGGGGGGGGGCCTAAAGGGCCACCCCTTAAGATCTCGGCCGTGGATCGCGCGATCGCCGCGAAAATTTGCACAATGGTAGTGTGCGATGTAATCTACAAGATCGTATATTCAAATTTTACAAATTAGTCTTCTTTTATTTTCTTTTGATTAATTATGCTAATTTATGCGAGAAATCGGACTCTTTGATCGAAATCAGTAAATAAAGCTCCAAAAGTGCTCACTTTTGGTCTAATTATTCTTAGTGGCATTCTTAGCAAATGTACTTGAAAAAAAATTCGGTATCAAAATTAATTTCTTATCTATTTTATTGTTTTATGAATTTCTTATGTATTTCTTTGTTTTTTTGACCTTTTGTTTTTGTTTTTTTAAAAAAATTTGTGGCAGACACTTTTTGAAGCATAATACTCCTAAAAGAAATTAATTTTAGCCATTGAGAGTAAAAATAAGCATATTTATATGAGCCATGTGAAAAAACTCAATTTGCATTGACTTTGTACACAAAATCACATTTTTGAGCCATTTTCGGCCTCACGTGCATGTTCAAAAAGTTATGTAACTTCAGAACCGTACCCCCGGGCGTCGCAAATTTGGTGTCAAAATGTGCGGGAAACTCGAAAGAAAAAAGTCATAGAGCATCGCGGCGAGAGCATTGCGTGTTGCAGAGTAATCGCGCGAAATGTCGAGGGGGGGGGGGCCTTTTAGGCCCCCCCCCAGTCTTTTTAGGGTTAAGGAACATATATAATACCGTATATGGCATATATTTTGTGAGGTTCTTATTTTTCTCATACTTTCACAAGTCAGATGCTATTTGCGAATACAGTATAACAACGTGCAAAAAGAAAAAAATGATAACTCTGATCCCAACGTGAATGCAAGGTGCACGCACACATTTCTCCGTTCATTAATAACTGTACTCGACGATCACAAATTTTAACCACTCGAGAAATTGGTGAGAAGTCTAGATTTGAAGATTAGACTCACTAGATATATGGCATCTACAGTAGGCCTCCCTTATAGGCTCAATATTACATAAAGTGCAAAGACAAAGTCGAGAGAGATATGAATAGTTTGATTGCAAAGTGAGTTAATGCCATTCTTGTAAATGTAGGCTATTCACAATTTAAGCTGCTGAAAAAATGCAGAAAATAAAAGAAATGGGATATTCTTAATACAACTTCAAGAATTTCTTGTAATTGTAACAAGTGAGGTATTGCTGCAAAGGTTATAGTTTGCTCTATCCAATGATGGACTAACTTCAAAATGTTTGAAAATGTCACCCATTTTTGTGATCAAGCTCTTCATGTGATCTTTTGAGGGGAGAATTTCACAAATTTTCGTTTGAGCATTCTGCGAGTTCCTTTGCAAGAACGTTGTCATCTGTTCTGTTAACCCGTTGAGGACGGACTGATTTTGGTGCAACATGCATTTCCCATAGACCCCTGCCTGAGTATACTCGGGACTCGTCCTCAGCGGGTTGATGGATTTGTCTAATCATGTTCTTTGAGAACAGTTTTCTGCTCCTGGGGTATCCCTGGACAGGACCATCTCATTTTTGTTTTGTTTGCACTCGTCTCAATACACATGACAACTCCAAAATTATTTTCATCTCATAGACAAATTCTTACTGACTCCACAAAAGTGCAACATTTGCCCAATTTTTTGCCCTGTTAATGCTCTGTAACAATGCATTTCGCTGCTCAGTCGATGTAGCATGGGGCGATATATCGCTGGCCCCTGTGCATGCACCCAGTTGCAACCACCACGCATGTGTGTAGCCAATGCTTTACCACAGTATTATCGATACAGTGAACACATGATTTGGAACCGATAAGCATTAAACATATGCATACCATTAAAATTCACAAACAGGCTAAAGTCAGGCACGAAATTGATAAATTCTGAGAATGCTGTAGACCATTTCTTTGTGTTTTTCTTCACAAAAAATCACAACCATGCTGTAGGTAATTCTTTGGCATGCATTTTTAGAGCAAAAACATCTGAACAAAAAGACATCTTTAGCCCAGTGGCCCTGTTTAACTTGGAAGTTTTCATGGTACAATAGTAGCTATATTTACAGCATCACCCCACCAGCACATTGCAACTTCCTGGTGCCCGATGCCTGCAGAACACTACACTGTGAATCTATCCCTACACTTCACAAATTCTCACCGACATACACGTAATTGCATTATGGTCAACTACCTCTGCACTGCATCTCACGGAGAATCAAGAACAGCGGAGGGACCCCGACTGTCCAGTCCAGCATGGCACCCCAACAAACTTCTGGTCATGGGTGCTGAGGGAGTTATGATGTGGTCAACTAAAATCTAATGACGAGTGTCTATGATAATATGTGCATGTGGCATGTACATACTTGCCAACCCTAAAATGCTGGAAATAGGAATGACTTGGAGAAAATAATGCCCCCCTCCCTGAAAAGGACTTTTTACCCATCTCCCATACATCACTATAAGCATGTGCCAAAAACAACAACAACAACAACAACAACACACATGGTTTAACGAAGCTTCTACTTTCTATAAGAAATAGGAATGTTCGTTTCAAAAGAAAAGTCAAAATGGGCGATCAGGCAAGAAATAACTGCTTTGACAACTCATGCAATATCAAGTCACACTTGGGTCACGACTGCGAAGATGATTTGACTATTGTCTTTAATTGCAGTATCAAAATTTTACAAAGGAACAATGAGGATGGCCTTTAACCAGTGCAATACAAAAAAAAAAAAAAAATACATTACCATGTCTTTTATGATACTGACAATTTCTTTGGAGCACTCTTACCCTGATAAATCCACACAATTACAACTGCTTGTAGCAGAGACAGAAGAATAACTCCAGTTTTATCAATCATGCGTGTGTCTCTCTCATCATGTGTGATGGGAATATCCAAAGCAGTGCTGTAAAATGATGACATAAATGGTATCCCAGGGTACCAAATAAAAATCAGCCATTTGGTTGAATTATTTTTTTTTTTTACAAGGGTTGTACCCTGGGTCGCCAAAAAGTGGAAATTATTCTGGTGCTGGAGGTAGCGCGCGCTAGCCACTGCACTGCACTGAAGCATGCGCTACTGCTAGCACAGCGTGCCATGCATGCATAGTATAACATGCAGTGGCATGGGAACGACTATGTACACGCACACACAGTGCATGCATTTCTCTGCGGCTGTCCTCGAGTGGATGTGAGGTGGCGCTACACAATGTGGTACCCCGGGGTAATGCGTGATGCATCAAATACTCCTTTTTCTGGTATATCCACTTTTATAAATACAACCTGTATAAGAAATGCCTAAAAACGGTTTATCAAGCATTTCTTTCTCAGCATGTGGGATGCACGTATCCACATTATCAAAATATTCACGATATGAATATGGATATTTCCTTAGTGATCTCTGGCTGAAATTAAATCATCTACATTTGTACTCAAATACTGCCTGCATCAGAAATACCATAACAAGGGCTCGACACCCAACCTTTTTGTCTGGTGGCCCATTTGGGCCACTAAGATCTTTAAGTCTGAAATTTTGGTGGCCCAAGAAAGGTCTATGTAGTGGGTTGAAATAAAAGCAAAAGTACAATCCATTTTGAATCTTAGTTGCCCGACCAGGACACCAAATGAAAAATTTGATGGCCCTTTGGTGGCCCTACATCAATATAATATAGTGGCCCCAGGCCACCGGGCCACTACTAATGTCGAGACCTGCCATAATACATACACAGAACTCTGTTGCTCTTCTGCTCAATGCAATTTGATTGTTTGTTTGTTTGTTTGTTTTTTCTGGTACTGGCTCATGACGTGGGAGAGCCATATGAACAGGTATTCTGAGGTTCTAAAAATTACTATCGCACTCAATAAAGTACATGATGAATAAGTTACGAAACCGTACAACCGATGGCGAGTTTTGGACTCAACAGTCTTCGTTGATCATCCATAACAGAGTTTTTCCGCTGAACAAAATCATAGTGTCTCGCCAAAATCCAAATACTTGGTATAATACAATATTCAGGGCATGTTTCAAAGCAGAACTGGGAGGCAATCTGGCTTCAAAATTTGGCAAGCGCTTTTAATCCTCTACGAACCACCACCCTAAAATGCTACTGACTTTGTACATAATACATATTGCTATAAACAGGACTGAGAAAGTGGCTGTCATCTGGGTCATAGACTACTGTAAAACCAGAAATGTACGCGTGTATTTCAAATTCATGAATATCGTGAAAGCCAAGATTCGTGAAATTAAAATGCACGTGAAAGTTCTAGACGACATTATATGCACTGAATGGCAATAACAATTAACAAATATTTCATGCCACGATAATATCTAGCTTTACCGTATACAGAAAGTGGAATGGAACAGAAACTTACCTTGTAGTCTATCAAAGGCACAAAAAGTTTATTCAAATTCTGTATAACCTTTTCTCTTTTAAAAAAAAAAAAAATCTTTTTCTTTAGAGTACTATAATATGCAATCTTATAGATTATACAATTAGAATACAAGACTGGCACAGAAAAATAAGTAAGAAAATGGCAGCATGACATTGATTACCATAAGAGCAGACAAAAATTGTGTGACATAAGATATCCTGAATCTCCATCTCTTGTTGCTTTTTGTTTTTGCTTCTTCCTTCCCCCCCCCCCCTTTTTTTCAAATCAGTTGTAACTAGCAAATCACTGTCCCTTTCAAAGCCAAAATTATGCAGGAAAAATCTGAAGGAAATGGAACAAAAAAGAAAGAAAGAATGATAGCTTTGGCAAAATAAAGCAAGGACTCAAGTATTCAAGCATCAGCCATTTATCAATATCACTTTGCCAGAAGGACTTGCCTACTGTCTGCTAAAAATACTGTACTTTATGTGGTACATTATTAGTTTACATGTTTTTACGCTACTTCTGGCAAGCACGAAATCTTAAACCCGCAAAAATATCTTTATAATTTTCTCTGCGTCCTCACAATCTATGATTACAAAGGAAAGACTTGTTTTCCTTTGAGTCAAAAGGAATTATTTAAAAATGTAACAAAATACAAAAGAACATTTCAACATTCAGCAACAGAATTTAAGTTTTCCTATTCATCACTACAATGCTGTGGTAATAGTCTTCATGCACATTAAACATATACCACTATCTTTTCAAGCTAAACCTTAGCACTCATGGTCCCATATACAGAGATTTTTGCTTTACATAATATATAACAACAGCAATATCATTTCGATGAGAAAGTGATACATGTACTTCATAACATGCTGAAAACCTCTTGCAACAACTTGACAAATAATGTACTAAATAGACCATACATTTCCAGGAGGTTTCTATTTTTCTATGAATCTGGCTCGTAATTTGATACCCACAAATTCATAACTGTAAAATCAGGCCTTTAAACCAGACATTTCTTCAACTGGACATTTGGGCAACAGGCCTATTGTACCCATTAATATTACTTGCCCTATGGTGATTTTAGTAGCTCGGGGCAAGGGGCAAGTGTGTATATAGCACCCCGTCAAATCTTTATAACCAATTAACACATGAGAGCACATGTACATAGGAGCTCCCTACATTAAAAATACGCAAGATCAGTAAATAGCAGTACTGGAACATTCTTGCCTTACGTAAATTTTACCACTCTCAAAATATGTGTCACAAGTTCTATGTCACAGAAAAAAATTAACGCCTGCAAAAAATAATATGTGGCTTTTATGGTGTGTGACGAGGCAGGTAACCTGCTAAGTATTACGGTAAATGGAAGAGTTACAACATTCTTGTGGACTGTTTGAAGACAGGAACAGTCATACACAGCAAGACACTGGCAACTCTGTTACCTGCTTGGGTATACTTTATGATATACTGTAAAAGTGGATATTTTTGCGCTCGTTCGGGTGGATGAGATGAGTTTTCAACTCTGCAGAATCAAGACATCAACTACTGGAACATACGGCAAGCACAAATTTTCGTGTGCTATTATTTTCGTACTAGTTTCTGGTTACGCGAAATGGCCAAAAATTTCAACACTGCAAAAATCTCCACTTTTACAGTACGTGGTATATTTCGCTGCTTTCATTTCTGCAAAATCTATGAATCAACTGATAATTTGTCAAATTAACAACTTATGTAAAAATGCTGCCTATGGTAACAAAAAACATGCTGTATGTCATCTCCAACAGTGGAAATCACAAACTTTGCTTCTTAAATTCAAATAACACTTTAGATTCCTTTACTGCCTACACTGTGGTTCTTGATAATTTTTACCACTTGCAAAATCATCCCACAAGTCTGAATTTACAAATTATATAGCATAGGCCTATACAACATCATGTAAGTCTACCTAATTATGCCTGTTTCATTCTGTATCTGGTCAGAAACACATTATCACAATTCTACAACACTTTTACCATAAATGCCACGAGATCAGTGGTATTGACCAAGTGATTAAAACATAATACACGATGTATAGACAATTCAAGCAGTAAGTTCCAAAGACATGTCAGATTTAGACCGAAATATTGATTAATATATCAGTAGCTCTAGAAGGAAGTCACAGTCATTCTTGACAAAGGCATATTAACACATTTCACCTAATCTATGATTAAAACAACTGTAAAAAAATTACACATGTATTCATTATAGTACTGTAATGATGTCCATATTCTTATGCAATTTCTCAACTAGTCTTACACCAAAACTATGTAAAATTCTTCATGCCACCCTTATTGTAAGGTACCTATATCCTATAAATAGGTCATTTCATTCCGCCAACCCTGAAGCTCATCAAAGGGGGTAAACTCTGTAAAAATATGAAATATACTCAATATATCATACTTCAATATCAACAGATATACATAAATAGCAACACAAGGCTAAAGACAAACTTGTTTCTCTGTTGAAAAAAGAAAGAGCATAAAAGTTTCCAACTGAATTGGAAGAGTTTATTTGAAATCTATATCTGCCTATATAAAGGCTGTAACACAGCTTAAGCCAGAACGCACCTCATTCCTGATCATTCTGCCTCACGGAGTTGAAATGAGCGGGTCTAAAAACCAAGACTATTCATCACCAAGCTGTCCCATACACACTGTAAAGGGAAAAGTTACATTTCCTATCTCGTGGAATTAGGTCCACATGACATAACCACTGAAATGGCGTGAATGATGGTGTTCAAGCCACTAAAGTGTTTGAAGGCCAGATTTATTTATCATTCCAACCTTTGGCTAATTAGAATTTATTTCAGTTGCAATTTGGAGTCTCTGTGTTGTCACTGGCTGTCTCCACTGGGGTACTTGGCAATTACTTTTTGGCTTCCTTCTTCAATGCAGACACTATGTAACATGCTTCCAAATTTCTTTTCCCACCTCAGTTACATACACATGAGTCTTCTTTATATGCACTGACACATGACAAACATCTATTGGCACTAGGGCAATAATATTAATGGAATTCTGCGTGTACAGAAAAAAAAGTGTTTCATTCACCAGATGCAACAGTCTTTTCATTCACAGCCAGATGCACGAATATGCCGCGTTTGTTCAAAAATGATGAAGCGTTTATGATCTAGCTAGAGATACCTCATAATTAGTCTTGCTTTGCATCCTCCTGAAAGGAAATGGGGCTTTGTTTCTGGTAGGGTCCCTTAGCTTCTTCAAGAGGGTCATTGCAAGTACACCGCGATGCAGCTGTGTCACGTGCTAAAGATTATTACTTCTACAGAAGCTCAGAGATCGGTGCATTTTCATAACAAGCCCATTGCCACTGCTCTGGCCATCAGCCCAACATATAATCCACAATATGCTTCGACTGCCATCGTTTGTGCTAGCATCTGTCATCACAATTTAGAACACAACAGAGATTCGCTCACAAAGCTGGGGGAGACGTGTTCACACTAGCAGGCGGCCGGTGTCAGAAATTCTACGATGTAAACACACTTCTCTTCCTCCTTCAGTGAAACCACTGTGTTGGTCAGGCCACAGGAGAATTCAATCTAAGAGAAAGAGGAAGAAGGAAAAGAAAAAGAAGATAAATGAGGGATATGAATGAATAAACACACCTACAGCAGTGAATGTACTTACATTCTTTTTCAATCAAGATCAACAAGGAAAACCTACACAACTTTAAATTTTAGAACAGGATTTTCAATCTCATATCCTAAACAGACTGACTTCAAAGTGCAAAAGGATGATGCAGCGACTCATGCAACTCGCAAAAAAAAAAAAAAGAAAAGAAAAAGTGGCTGGCATTATCACGATGAAGATGACTCCAGTGCGACGTATGAAACGTTTCCAAACAAGGTGCCAAGTTATTCACCTAGAAGTTGCAGGCAACGTTGAGCTGACATCAACCGCCACCACCAAGGACAATGCTGCGACTTCTCCAAGGCATCTTTTCATATGCAGAGATGCCTCTGCGATGTCTCCAAATTGTCGCAAGTAGGTCGCAATGGGGCTCTGCAAAGGCTGCAGAGACAATGGAGATATCACCGAGATATCTCTGAAACCAGCTTGAGACTAGAAATGGTCTCTGAAAAAAATTTGAACAAGTTTGACTCATCCGCAACTCCATGGAGACCAAGCTAGTTCCCCAGAGAGACGTCACGGCAATGTCTCTGCAACCAGCAGAGACGTGACGTGAGTCACCACCAGGTCCCCATCTAGTCTTTGGGCCAATACGTTATCCATTTAAAGAAGAAATCCACCCCCAGAATAAATAACTTCAAAACAAAGAGAAAAATATTCCCTATAGAATGTCCCCCCCCCCCCCCCAAAAAAAAAACAAGGAAAAGTAGAAATTACGCGGTGCGTAATATATGTCCCCGCCGGATGTAGCATTTAGTAGCAAAATGTACAATATAGGTAAAAAGATCAAGGTCAAAGGTCAAAGAAGTCAAAGGTCAAAATTCTATGTAGAAGTTTTGAAGCCCTCACCTAGTGCCATCACATAAAGCAAACGGAATCGAAATCGGGTTAGAAATGGCGAAGGAGTAGCATTTTGTAGCCAATGTACAATATAGGTAAAAAATCAAGGTCAAAGGTCAAAGAAGTCAAAGGACAAAATTCTGTGTAGAAGTTTTGAAGCCCTCACCTAGTGCCATCACATAAAGCAAACGGAATCGAAATTGGGTTAGAAATGGCGAAGGAGTAGCATTTAATAGCAAAATGTACAATACAGGTCAAAAATCAAGGTCAGAGGTCAAAGAAGTCAAAGGTCAAAATTCTGTGTAGAAGTTTTGAAGCCCTCACCAAGTGCCATCACTTAAAGCAAACGGAATTGAAATCGGGTTACAAATGGCGAAGGAGTAGCATTTTGTAGCAAAATGTACAATTTAGGTCAAAAATCAAGGTCAAAGGTCAAAGAAGTCAAAGGTCAAAATTCTGTGCAGAAGTTTTGAAGCCCTCACCTAGTGCCATCATATAAAGCAAACGGAATCGAAATCGGGTTAGAAATGGCGAAGGAGTAGCATTTTGTAGCCAATGTACAATATAGGCAAAAAATCAAGGTCAAAGGTCAAAGAAGTCAAAGGTCAAAATTCTGTGTAGAAGTTTTGAAGCCCTCACCTAGTGCCATCATATAAAGCAAACGGAATCAAAATCGGGTTAGAAATGGCGAAGGAGTAGCATTTTGAAGCAAAATGTACAATATAGGTCAAAGGTCAAGGTCAAAGGTCACAACTGAAATTCTTTATAGAAGTTTCAAAGCTCCCATGTAGTGCTATCATATAAAGCAAACAGAATCAAAATCGGGTTAGAAATGGCGAAGGAGTAGCATTTTGAACATTTTGATCACACACGGACGCACGGACGGACGCACGGACGCACGGACGGACACACGGACGCACGGACGAACGGACGGACACACGGACACACGGACACACGGACACACACACGTACGGAGCCCGTTTCATAGTCCCCTGCTCGAACTCGTTCGGCGGGGACAAAAAATGACAAAAATTGGATAAGAAATATTAAAGGAGGATGTGACATTTTGAAATTTCACATTCTTTTGGAAAACATTCCTTGACCAATCTTTTCATTTGAAGTTTATCTATTTTTGGGGTAGATTTTCTCTTTAAAGAAACAAAACTGTTATTACTAACCTCCGTTCTCCGCGGCTCCTCAGTGCAGCCCCTGATGTCCCCACCCTCCATCACCAGGACCTGCTTGCCGTCGGAGCGGGCCCGGTCCCAGCCGCCTTCCTGGCCCAGCCGGAACATGTGGCCCTTCTGCGTCTGCTCCACCCGCTGAAAGGGACAAATCTTATAGACGGCGGAATGGTCGGCGTGGTCGTAGCACTCCTGGCTGAGCTGGTAGAACTCACCCTGCTTGCCATAAGTCTGCAGAGTAAAATAATGTCATTCACAGTCAGTAGTTCTTGGTGAGAATATACTGATAGAAACACAAAAGCACACATGCACTTTTTTTTGTGTTAAATCATTAAAAATACTTCTTCTTTTACTACTACTCCAATTACCACTCAGTACTTTTATTTTCTACTACTACTACTACTACTCCTACTACCACCACCACCACCACCACCACCACCACCACTACTACTACTACTGCTCCTACTACTACTACTAATAATTCAATCAAAATGATTAGACTGCTCATTAACTTCATAAAATCAGCTCAATACACTGTACACACACATAAAACAACACACAAAGAAAAATGTAATACAGACAGCTATTCCAAATTATATAGTTAAAAACGCAGTACCACAACACAAATACATACAAGCACACTTTCATCTTGAATTATAGACAGCACATGAACAAAAACAGCACTCGCGCCCTCATAGACACAGACATGCGTGCACACAGACACACACATACACAAACAAACACAAACAAACAAGCAAGCAAACAAAGAAAGACATCTCATCCATGAAACAGCAACAGCATATTGCCTAAAGACTCTGCTGGTTGCTGAAGATCAATCATTTACCCCATCCAAGTTGTGACCCCTGGCCCTCTCGATGTACTGCTGCTTGATTCGAGACCCGATCTGCCTCACTCTCCTCTCTTCCCTCTGCCGGTCGGCCACCTTGCTGCAGAGGTCGACGCACGGGGCATGCTGGATGGCGTCGCTCAGGGGAAAGCCTGCCAAAATCACCCAAAGTTGAGATACAACATGAGTTTCCTTCCTCACAAATGGAGGAGCTCATTTTGAGCTCATGAGGCTCTGAGGCTCTGTCAAATACATCCCTTCCACAGAGCTCTTTGCTCATTGGTCACTCGTCAGAAGCAGAGTTTTTTTTTTTTCTTCCGGTCAAACACTAAGTGTACTGTAAAACGAGGAATGTTCCCGTACATTTTAATTTCGCGAATTTCGAAACTTAGATTCGCAAAATCAAAATGCACATGAAAGTTCTTGTCTACATTATACAGATTGAATGTTAGAGGCAACTCGCGAAAATTTCATGCCACGAAAAAGACTGTTGGCTCCAATTCGCGAAAATTTCATGCCGCGAAAATATTGTGTTTTACAGTATTGTATCACAATCCGATGAATCTGATTTGTGCTCCTTGGAGTACCACAACAGTGTCAGATGTGTCAGGTGTGATCTGATGAGGCGAGATTGTCTGATGAAGGAACTAAGCTCGGAGCCGAGTTTGTCGTCAGATACCATATCCGGTCACAAGTTGAGTCAGTGTTGGGTAAATGTCAAGTCAGTCTGAGAAGTGTCGAGTCAGACCGATGTGTGTCAGATCTGTGTCGTGCAGCTATTGGGCATGTCCAGCCAATGACCTAAAACTTTCTCTAGAGAACATCTATCTGGCAATACAAATATACACTAACTTTCATGAAAACACTTTCAGGCATTGTAGAGATATGGGGGAAATGATGAAATTTTAGTATTTGACCTTGACCTATGACCTTTGACCTTAAGTCTGGGTGCCCAAAAGTTGATAGGCACAGTTTTGTTAAGATGTTGCCATGTCACAATTTTTTCCCACATTTTGACATTAGCTGTTCAAAGTATTGCCATGAAAATGGATGTCACCAGTTTAGTGATTATTTGAAGAATTGTGGGCCATGGGGTTACAAGGCAAGGGTCACAGGTCAAGTGAAAATGCTAAAATTCCCAAATAGGTTGCTCTCTGAAACAATTTAGCCATCCATCCAATTGAAATCTAGTTTAGGGAAAGTAAACACTCTCCACAATTGTAACAAACATGTCATTTTTATTGGGAGAACCATGCGATATGGTGGAGGCATACCAGTTGCTATAGCGACATTTCTAGTTTTTAATGGAACCCTGAACTCAAATAAAGAAGTGCAGTGTATATTTTATACATTGTATGACAAATAAAAATATAATTCATGCCAGGTGTAGATATCACATTCCATGTACAAGCTACCAAGCCATCTATGTACACTCTGACACCAGTGACTCTGTGTTGTTGATTGGATGACATTCACTGACCTTTAACCTTTGCTGCTGCTAGAGATGCCTGCCATTCGTCGCTGCCATCGCAGCAGTCACAGATCCCATCGTTGACTTTGCCCGACGGCAGGAACTGGTTCTCCTGCTCGCAGAAAAATCTGGGTAAAAGAAAGGGGGCAAAGTGCAAGGGCATTGGGCAAATGATCAATCAGTAAATAAACATTATCAGCTCCCATTTATTGTGACAAGACAAGATCAAATAGCTTTATCATTTTCTCATCATTAGCCAAAGATAAACCACTCAATAATTATTCAATTCTGAATTTCAACAACAGCAGAGTGTCTTATTCCATTAAACCTTGTGGGAATTTGGCTGCAGAAGTTAGTTTACATTTTAATGTGTATCATTAAATGGAGAAACTTCAGAGGGAACTTGTGAATTCATTATATCTGCACAGCATCTGGAAGTAAGTGCCAAATTAGAAGAAACATTAAGCTTAATATTCTAAACTGTGTTGCTAATTGAAAGATCAATCATAGATTAACTGATTAAGGGGTTTTTATAACTCTTTAATAGACAAAAGCAATGGTACATGAAAAAAAAAAAAAATAGGGCTCACATGAAAGATGCTTTTGATATCAGCAATGAAAAATAAAATAATTTATAGAGTGCCGAAGTAGTTACAGTCAGTTGTTATATACCCATGTAACTTAGTGCTGGTTCTTAACAAGATATCCTTGCATAAGGCTTTAGGCAGTGGGTTTTCATTGACAGTTGCAGATGTATATCCTAGACATTTGTGCCAATAACCAAAGAAAGTGCTCCATTGGGGTGACACACCGTTTGCTCCTTTGACAGGTGTTCCGGTTTTGTTTTCTCCAAGGACTTAGGGTTAGGGTTAGGATTGTGATAGGGTTTTGAGGTTTAATGGATGTGAGAATTATGATTTGGGCCAGGATTATGTCTATAGGTAGATTTTATATTTGACTTAGCGTGCAGCAACTGTCGCAGGAGCAAATGTCATGGACCTCATTGGAAATGCAAATCAGCAATTAACACATACTACGAATAGAATCTCTTGTCGAGAGCCCCCAACTCATTGAAAAGAGATTTAAGGAGATTGGGGGGTGGGGTGGGGGGGGGGGGGGGTAGTGCAGGTATCATGAAACATGAGGGATCCTCACCTTGAATTAGGGCATGCGTCGGTTCCCGGCTCATCAGAGCCATCACTGGGGCAGTCACAGTACTCATCATTTACTTGGGCCATGGGGATCTTGTCTGACCCATCGATGCAATGGAATAGTCCATCCTTGTCAGGTGCATAGTGGATGAGATCGTCGGTTCGCACCCCGATTACCTGTAGTTTACTCTTTTTTTCAGTGACCTTTGACCCTGCTGCAAGGAGGAATACAGGGTGGGGGGACATTTTAGAAAGACATCTCTGCACACACTTCATTCAGCAAACACTTTGTAGAATGCTAAAAGAGATACATGTGCATACAACATACTTCTTTGAATAAGGATTCATACACAACAAAACTTTATTTGTACATAATATAGCTACAAACTGTTCATATTTCTCTGTTTTGCTAATCAACTACTTCTCCTTGAAAGGCTGCACAAAATGTCCCACCCAGTCAATAAGAGGTGAAATAGATCCTTCAAGTTGTGCCGTTGCTTCATGTATGTCAGCAGCAGCAATTTTATCATGAATCAGCTGTAAGTAAAATTCTAATTTCATTAGGAAGTCATTGTATCTATAATTTGTACAGTGGTAATTGCTGGTGTGTCTACACTGCAGTCTCCCTGAAATCAATAAATGCATGATTGTGATCTGTATGGTAAACTCCTTTGCTTTCCTCCACCAAATTTGGAACCAATCTACAGTGTAGTTTCTGAAACAGATATTAGATTTACAGCAAATTGTGTCAAATTTCACATCAGCTATATCCCAACATTTGTTCAATATACTTTCATTTTCCTAAGTACACAGGACATACACCTATCCTTTGCACTCCAGTAAAGTATACCTTCCATTATGATTACTTTTAGACCATCAAGTGCAATATTGCAGTGTATACAACTTGTAACCTCTTTATATCAACGCTGAATCTAACAATGATGTTTCACAAAACAACAAAAAATACTGACTTCATCCCATAATTGGACATTAGTTTGAGAGAAGTGAAATCACCATGGAAAGGAAACTATTTTCACTGAATAATCACCATCAAAACCATAAACCTAAACAGATCATAAATGTAATGCTCGATAGTGACAAGAAAACAAACAAATAAATAACAAAACTTTTGCCCTATTTTTTACCCAATTAGGCCAAATTTACCCTTAGATCTGCAAACATTGGGCAGCCACTTTTGAAGCTTCTGAGCTTTTGCTTTCGATTACAACAAACAAAAAACAAAAAAAAAAAAACAAAAAAACAAAAAACACCCCCCAAAAAACTGTCAGGATCCGTGCTGTGCATCCACTCAGCGCTCGACAATGAATTCATATAATTTGACTAGGGTCTATAGCTAATTGTGCCAATATAAACTCTCCTTTCTTATCATTGAGTAAAAGCTGATTTAAAGTTCTCAAGTTCACCTTTCTTTGCCGATACATGCTTGCTGATCTCCACACTGTTGTTGTTGTTCAGCACCCTCAAAGATGTACCCTGGAATATGAAGTAGACCACAGCCAAGACAAGCAGTGCACATAAGTAGGCTGATCGACTCCTTCTCCCACAGCAGATCAGACGCCTGACGCCCATGCTACATCTTTCGTCTCTTCTTTCACTTCTTTCCTGCCATAAAGGGTGGGGGGAGGGGTGGGATGGGGGTGGAGAGATGTGTAAATCCATTGTTACAACAATACAAGTGCAACTGAAACTCAGTTGGGGGGGGGGGGGGGGCAATGCTTTGATGGTGTGACATTGTTTGCTTCCACAAGCATCTGTATACAGTAATCAATCAGTAGTTTTCACAGTGTACCGATCTTTTTTGAAACAAACAAATTTGGATGGGATATTGTGCTCTGACTCGAGGTCTAGCTAGGCCTTGTCTGTCTGTATATCTAAACTTTACTATTAAAGGGAAGATAAACCCCAAAAGCAATGTGGATTGAGTGAAAGCAGCAACATTAGTAGAACACATCAGTGAAAGTTTGAAGAAAATCGGACAATCGATGCTAAAGTTATGAATTTTAAAGTTTTGGTGTTGGAACCGCTGGACGAGGAGACTACTAGAGGTTATGACATATGAGTGGACAACAATACCAAGAAAATATAAAGAAAATTCTACAAAAATCCATTTTTCATGAAAATTACAAATTCCATCAACTTGATATTGACATATGTTAGGGGTAGCAATTATTCCCCCTGCTTTCTGGCAGAGGTTGGTCCATTGCTCTTTCATAATTCTAGAAAAGTGAATTTTTGTTGAATTTCCTTTATATTTTCTTTCTATTGTTGTCCACTCATACGTCATTAGTAGTCTCCTCATCCAGCGGTTTCAACACCAAAACTTTAAAAATTCATAACTTTTGCATCGATTGTCCGATTTTCCTCAAACTTTCACTGATGTGTTCTACTAATGTTGCTGCTTTCACTCAATCCACATTGCTTTTTGGGTTTACCTTCCCTTTAAGTATATACAGGTATGGTATTACCGGACAGCATGCTGATTCCGGACACGCACATTTTTGTGTACTAATGACATTCAGTATGCGCGAGACTTCGTAGATTAGCCCCACAGAACGTTGAGTGGACCGAAATCACAAAAAACGCGACATAAAAATGTAAAAATGCGAAGAAATTCACATTTTTACCTCAGATTTATAGTTGAGTGACCCGTACCTCATCATAGTTAATATTTATGCATGTTTGAATCACATTTCGTCACTGAAATTCTATGAAATCCCACTCATATACAGGAAATATGCTGAAGATTCAAATAGAACCACAAGTTCACTGATCAATACCGACAATTTGCAGCTATCATCCTCAAACGAGAACGATGTGGAATAGTTGTGAGCTAAGGAAGGGCCCCGCAACTCATCATCCACGCTCCCATAGACAAAGCACGTTAAGTTCGATTGTCGATTTTTCATAAAGTTTTATCACATGAACTGTTCGAAATGTTCAAGATAGACATTTTACCCTAAAATATAAAATTTGAGCCTCATTTGCCGATTTTTTCTTTGTCGTCCGCTCAGTAAGAATGTGTACAGTGATTCGTGAGATGAATTATGATTTTGGTGCTAGGAGTAAGGACAAGGTACGAAAGACGTTGATTATTCCATTACCAAAATAGCGTCCGGAATTAATGCGATTTTACACTTCACCACGCAAAAAGACAACTTTTTGGAGAGGGGTATACATTTATTTGCAGGTTATTTTCCAAAAATTGGAGTGAATAATTTTCATAATTTTGCCAAATTTGTAATTTGTGAATAATTCATGCTATATTTGGCCGAAATTTCATCCTCTGAATACGGAATTCAGAGCCACAAAAGAAAAGCGTCCAGTGATACAGTCAACTATCCTACCTTTTTAATACTGACACCTGTGGCTGTGCCACCCATTCACTTTTCACAAAATAAATAGATAAATGAATAAATAAATAAATAAATGGTTGTTACAGGACAAGTTCACCTTCATATACATGTGGATTGAGTGAATGCAATAATATTGTTAGAACACATCCGTGAAAGTTTGGGGAAAATCAGACAATCCGTTCAAAAGTTATGAATTTTTTACAGTATCTGTGCAGTTACTGCTGGATGAGAAGACTACCACAGTGTACGATGTCATATGCGTACAACGATATAAAGAAAATAAAAAGAGAATTTCACAAAATTTTACTTTTTGAAAAAAGTGTACATTTGCTCGACTTGTCACGGACGTATGTTATTAAGGGTAATATTATTCCCCAGGACTTCTGAATGAGGGAAGTCAAGTGACTTTTTATTAAGCCAGAAAAGTGAAAATATGTTAACTTTTCTTTATATTTTCTTTATGGTAATATTGCTGTACACATGTGACATCACAAGCTATAGTAGTCTTCTCATCCAGCCTTCAGTGAGCAGAAACTTCAAAAGTTGTCTAGGTAGTAATATTTACATAGTAGAACAAGATCTAAACTAGATTAGGTAGTCTACCAGGGCCTAGGCCCTAATTATATTTCGCCGCTTTCGGCTCGGTGAAACATGAGGCACGCTATTAATCGGTTTGGCCTCGTAGAACAGAGCGTTCCTGGAGTTCCTCCACGACAGACTGTCTAGACTCTAGTATATTTCAACTCATTCAAAATCTTTTGTAAATTTTACCATCGCACTGCACTGCACTTATAAGAGCTTTTTGACCGAAAGATCAGTCTGTATCTGGCCGTCGGGGAATGTTCCACGGAGACTGCGTCTGGCTTCACGGATCCCCTCTACAGAGGAGAGCAATAACGTGAAAAATATAAAAGACTCCTCCGGACAGACGGATCTTTCTGTCTAAAGAGCTTTAAGAGTATAAAGAGTAAATTTACTGCAGTGCAGAAAAAAAAAAAAAAAAATTGTACAGTGTAAATACTACAGCTTTGAAGGTCAACACAGGACAGGTACGTCAGGCTTGGTCTGCATCCCAAGTGCCATGATAATCAACCTATTGATTGTGGGCATCTTCGGCAAGACAAGACAAGACTTAAATGTTAGGTCTTATTAGGAGATCTTCTAGACTAGTAAGTAGACTTTTCACTAAGGTGTGCTGCGTGACCATTCACGTCTCAGCGGCACTGATACTTACATAAACCTCGGTAGACGGGACTACACAGAGACGGCTGTAAGGTAAGGCTGCTGCTGCGTGCGCTCATTCACTTATCCCAGCTTTTCTATCTATTCTTTTCAAAATTCCTACATACGCAAGCTTTTCATTGCCAGAAACAGTCATAAGGCTGTGATACTAAAATCTCTCTGTTTACGGACAACGGTTTCTGAAAGCTCTGCGGACCCTGGGCTCCGATGAAACGTAGCCAACAAACTGCATCAGCATGCGTATCGGACTATTGACTATCGATCGTACCGGACTATCGACTATCGATCCACTGGTCCGAAAAAACTCCCCACTCGTTACCTGAAGAAAGTAGACTTTTTGAAAGTAGACCAATGAAAGTAAGTAAGCAGTGTATGTTGTGGTTTTGGGTTTTTTTCCGATACATTGTATATTCTTTGCGAATGCACTGTTTCTGCTGAAAGTGCAGCTTGGTTTGATTTCGTTATAATTGTGTTTTGTTGAATCGTGGATTCTGTGATTCGATTTATCATGAAATTGTATTGAATATGGAATCATTTAAGATTATGGGGAAAAAAAATCCGATCCGGGCAGTGATGCAGCATTGCAGCACAATACAATACATCGGATCCGTGCATATCCGTAGCCGACGTCAAATTCAGTAAAAAATCAGTCAGTCAGTCAGTCAATCAATCAATCCATTAATCCATCCATCAATCAATCAATTAATCCATCCATCCATCCATTAATCCTTCCATCAATCCATCACACAATCAATAAATCAATCAATCAATCAATCAATCAATCAATCAATCAATCTGTCCTATCTATCTATCTATCTATCCATCTATCTATCTTTCTATCTTTCTATCTTTCTGCCTATCCATGCATCTCTTAATACATGTCTTGATCCTCAGTTTTCCTGCCGTCTGTCCGTTAGCAATGATAGGCTAATTCAAAGGAATTACGAGTTCATCGAATGCATAATACAGACATGTCTTTCCCGGCTACACCTTAAATCTAACAAAGTAATTTAAGCGCGCTCACAACATTTTACATCGACATGGATTGTCCTTATTGAAATCCCTCTTCACATTTTTGAAGCAAAAAGTAATTCATCCGTGCATTCTGTATTCCTCTGTCATTCATAATTGAAGAGAAAAAAAAAATATTTTTGGATTTCTGTAAGACTGACCTTTAGTCAACCCAGTATAACCGGTATCTTTTGTTGTATCTCATTATGTCTTATCTTGCTATGATCAATATATGCAGTGCAGTGCGATGGTAAAATTTACAAAAGAATTAGATTAGTATCACAGCCTTATGATATAATAAAATTATGGAAGATTGATTGAAGTCAGACGTCACTGAACATCATAATGACAAAGGGTCACTCTTCCATCAATTCGATGTTCATGAAGGCTCTGGCAACAACGTAACAAATTGATGACGTTTTTCCCTTCATCTCCTTCCCTCTCCCTCTCTCTTCCTCTCCTCTCGCCCCTCCCTACTCTTAAAACATCCGAGTCAGAACTGACCCGGAACTGGGTCCGTTGGGGTCATACACCGTTCCGGGTCAGAAATGACAAGGAATGTGGTCAAATATGACCCATTCAGAGTCATGAATCGGGTAAGGATGACCCCATTCGGGGTCTTCATGACCAAATTCCAAGTCATTTCTGACCCGGAACGGTGTATGACCCCAACGGACCCAGTTCCGGGTCAGTTCTGACTCGGGTCTTTTTAGAGTGCGGCCTCTTTAAAACTCCACAAATTCACAATAATTAAATGGACATTTAATTTCACCAACAACAAAAATGTAAGAGAATGCAAATAAAAAAAGAAGAAGAAATTATATGTCTGTAGGACTATATTCATCACTTAAGTCCTTCCCAAAAGACAAACAGAAACATAATGATAACAATCGTGGACAGAACCTATACCTTTTTTTTTTTTAATTCAAAGAGTCAGTTTATGATAGTCTGTTTACAACAAAACAAATCAAGTGGAAGACAAACAATGGACCCTTCCCAACATTAACGACAACAACAACAACAACAACAACAACAACAAAATACACCAAACATGTCAAACAAGCAAGCAAGCAAGCAAACAAACAAACAAACATATTAAACATCAGCAGAGTCTCTGTCTAACACAATTAAACAGTCCAGAATCCATCACAGAATACAATGGAAAAAAACCCCAAAACAACCAGCAACTCTATCTTGAAAGTACAATCCTACCGTCATTGTATACTAGAGAAGACATGATCACCCCTATAGAGAAGAACCACCACCTCCCTGTAATATGACTACAACATTCATCTTACAGAAAGTTAGTTAAAGAAAAGTCAATTATTTTGGAGCGGGATTCAACGGTTCCGTGTCTTTAGTTAACCCTTTCTTGGTACCTCAGTTCCATATTATAATTTAAAGGAAACGTCAACCAAACAGGGGCCTACATGACTAAAAGCATTATGTTTTTAGCGGGTCCCTCCATTTTTTTTTTCTTACATCACAATTGTTCTTCTTGGTGATTTATTATGTTTTATCAATGAAATAATATATTGTTATGTTTCGCTTTTGTTGCATGCTCTTTTCTTTTCATAATGTATCTTTGACACTATTCCTTTGTTCTAAAAAGGGAAACAGAGTTAGGATTTTTTTTTGAACTGGAAATGATTTTGAATTCAATTTAATTGAAATAATGACAACCGTGGATAACAGTGTATGTCAGTTCTGATAATCATAGAGCCCAAGATACAAAAATGATAATTTTCGTGATAAAACTGATAATTATGTGTACCAATAGCTCAGTTCACAAAGCTTTGTTAAGTTTAGAATCATCGCGTTTCTCCTCGTCGGGGATATTTAATCTAGGGTCATCTAGCTCACTCGCGCTTTTCCGGGGGATTTCCCTAACCAGATTAGCAACGATGAAAAATGATCAAAACTGATTCAAAGCTGGCGCTGTTTCATGTGACCTTGTGAGTCCCTTGCATGCAACTCTGACCTCGTGGATCGATCGAGGAGTCGGTAGAGGAACTGGAATATCGATATTCCGATCTTTTCTTCTGAAATACAATAAACATTATGGTTGATATTGACGGGCCTTATCATTTTAAATAATGATGTTATCATAACCGTTATTACTCTAGCAGTCCTTAGAAAGAGAAGTTTGAGAAGGAGAATTATCAAGAAGAAACAGAGAAAAGAATATGAAAAGCAACAGCGAAAAAGGAAAACAAAGGAAAAGAAAAGGAAGAAGAAAAGGGAAAAAATAGAAAATGATAGCGAAGGAAAGAGACAGAAAAAGATCCTTTGTTAAGAATAAATATAAGACCATGGCCCCGTCTTATAAAGCCTTCAAATCAATCACAAGTCCCCAAATCAATCGCAACTTGCATTGCAGCACACACAAAACTTGTGATTGATTTTTATCACAAGTCTTTATAAGACACGCCCCAGGGGGTGTTTTCAAAGATGTTCTTGAAATTACGTAGGACTTAAGAACGACTGGTGATCAGTTCTTGTGTTGAATTATTGAGATTCTGACATAGAGTTGGATCATTAATATAAATGCAGCTCTATGGATTCTGATAAGTATAGCACATAAGAACTGTGAAACATCTCCCTGAATAAGAATATGAATAATAATTATGAGAAGAGAAAGAGTTGATTTGAATTCAGCACAATGACTGAAGAAGAAGAAAAGAAGAAGAAAAAAAAGGAGAAGATGAAGAAAAGAAGAAGAAGAAGAAGAAGAAGAAGAAGAAGAAGAAGAAGAAGAAGAAGAAGAAAAAGAAGTTGGAGAAGAACACCCAGTCTTCTTGGCTCCGAACACCCAGTCTTTGGCAGTCTTTTTTTCCGCATTGATAATCGATTCAAGTAACGATCGATTCGGTATCGAATCGGCGTGTACGCAACCGGTAACCCATCCGTGATCCACGAGCAACGTACGAGTACAGTACAGTACTGTACATACATGCATAATGCATACCCATATGCATGCATGCAATATGAATCAGAGTTTTACTGCTAAATAAGACGGACGGTCAGAGAAGTAGGGCCTAGTGCCAGTCAGTGCGTGCATGATCACTAGGAACGTACGTCTACGCCTTTTGATTTTTCCAAGCCTTAGAACTCCTCCATATATATCATAGTTTTAAAAAGTTTTATGAACTCTTTAGGCGGATTCTATACACGTATAAGTCGCAAAAGATGCTGTTATAGCGGCTGCACATCGCGTCATAGGGACACAGCGGCAGCAGGCAGCACTTTCCACTTCTCGAGGACATCCGGATCCTGCTAGCTAGCTGTGCAGACAGAGTAAAATTTACCGGTATTTACAGCCACAGCACAGGCAGCAGTGTCACTGTTTACGAGTTTTACAGCTTGTCAACAGACGAGCAGACTTTTATCTTCGGGAATAGCATCGGGTGAGCTATCCTAACTTAAAATTACTGTATTTCTGTGACTTTTATAGTGGTTTGTAAGAGAAAATTTTGTAAATTTATTTACTTCACTTTCACCAACATTCCGGCAAACATTCCATCTTAATTCTTATTAATCTACTAATGACAAAATCACACATTGTCTAAACACTGACCATGCTGACTAAAGCGATAAAGTGTTAGTTTCTATGTAATTGTATGATATGTTCATTTTTCATACGCGATGGCTTCTTTATACAGTCTAGATGGTCTACAGACAGGTTAATTTTTCTGTTTATTACATTTCACTCTAGGCTACCTTGTTATTATTCATCATCTTTTTGTATGAGGTGGATTTAAAATCGATAGCAATGTAATAAATTAGTGGACTTGCGATTGATGCAGAATTTAAAGGCGTAATTTACCATTTGCAGATGAACGAAAAACACAGCATTAGTGCTTTAAAATAGTTCTGAAATGTGAGGTAGGGATAGAAACAACCACTGTAAAAATTTGAATCGGTAAAATTGATGTTAAGTATTGTTAAATATTCAAATTGTGAACAATAGTTATAATGAAATGCTTCCAGACTAAACCGTCTAACGTTACAGTTACGGTTTATTGAGAAAAATACCGATACACTGTATCTCCTTATATTTTAGGCTTTATCGCAAAAATTTTATATGATAGCATGTTTTGTGGTACAACAGACCTACACATACTGTATGCATTGAATGTCATATCTTGAATATTTTTAAAATCACTGTTCCCAAAGGTAAACAGGACCTTTAATGTTTACAATTGTAGTTTTAGAATCTAGAGGTCTACTTTTTTTCTTTCTCAAATTTTCCTTTATTTTTGTTCTTCTGGTAACTTCCCTTTTTATTTTCTGTGATGTTGTAATATTTTAGTCATGCAAATCAATTGTAAAAATGTGACTTTATTTTTTTCCTCTGCTAACTTCCCTTTTTTATGTTCCGTGATTTCGTTCTTGTAGTCATGCAAATCAATTGTAAATAGTTTGACTCTTTGTGATTCTTTTAATAAAACATAAAAAAGAAAAAGAAAAGTTGATTGGTTCATTTTAGATTCAAGATTCAATGTAATAAATCATTTACATGTACAACTTTGTACATGTAATGAGCAGACAGGAGTATTCCTTCAAAATGTTGGCTCTTCAATTTTGAGCACGTACAAATGTATATGCTGTACAGTGCAGTACATGAATATTGTAGCTTTCTTCCGCCATAATTTCTTGCCCATTTATTGATATCTGAAGCAAAGATTGATTTTATTAATTTTTGCCCAACCACAGAAGAGAGATAACCACAGAATATGTTACAAATATGACACACATTGGTGTCTACATTTTTTTTTTTCCTGATTTGAGCAAGAAGCACTCTGACCTCTGTCATTGTACAGCATAATTTTTATGATTGTATTCATGCACCATATTGTTCCCCTTTGGCTGTTACAGCAATAGCATACAGAGTACTTTATAAGTGTAAAAGTGGATATTTTAGTGTGACAAATTTTTCGCGCTCGGCGGGGTAATATTAAGAGTTTTGCGTGTTTTTTCACGGAATCAAGACATCAACCATTGGAACATATGGCAAGCAAAAATATTTGCGTGCTTTAATTTTCGCACTAGTTCCTGATTGCATGAAATGTGCAAAAATTTCCACTTTTACAGTGACTGATTATTGATAATTTGATTTTATTTCTCTTCTAGCTTTCATAGGGAAATTCTGTGGAACAACATCCATCAAAGGGGAATAGAAGACCTAAATTCCTAATGTTTGCAAAATTGCCATTGATAGTGGATTCTGCAATGCTACTCTTTACAGTACTTAAACTTTACAGTACTTAAACTTTACCTTTGTTCCAAAACCCACTAAACAGTACAATCAACTACAATGTAGGCCCTATACAAAATATTATTGGCAGTTTCATTATCATTTTAACTGATGACATTGTCATGAATAAAACATTATTTCTCTCGAAGTTTCAAACCTCAAATTATTATTAATCTTCGATTAGCAATGCCGTATTAACCCAAAGGCTAAAGGAGCATTTGAATGCTCTTCTACAGCATACCGTGTTTTCACTTTAACCCGATGTTTAACCCGGTGAAGTGGGTCCCGCCTTACATCCAGCTGGACCCTATGGAAGACCAGCTAGATACATGTATTGTGGTATGAATTTTGGCTATCCAGCCATCTTCTCAGATGGAAATGAAACAAACAAACAAACAAACAAACAAACCGTACTATACCCATGCCAGACTAGAGCTCAAGCACTCTCAAAGTGCATTATACCATACTGTACCATGCTAGAGAATGACTGAATGCAAAATTGTCCAAATGCATACTGTACAGAATGTGCGCAAGATATACATCATGTACATGTACATGTACTATATCATAATTCAAAGAGTTGATTTTCTCCATCAGAGACACCTGTATGTGGCGTATTACAACTTGTAAATACACTGGTCAGCTGAATGATCTCATTTGCTACAAAATGTGTGACCCCTCTGACTCGGGTCCAAAAATACAGTACATTGTACCTTATAAATGAGGTATACATGTACCACAGAGCCCACGAATGCTCCCAATCTGGCATGGTATTGTACGGTTTGATACCATTATACACAATTACAATGCATACGTCATACAGGTATACATGATACTTAGATTCTGCTTCTTCTTTTATTTTTCCTACAAATGCAAGTATGTCCCAGGAGTTTGTTGTAGCTTGATAACTTTTCTCAGTTGATACATAATTTTACCAGTCTAGTGTATTTTTTTTTCTCCCGATGTGTGAGATATGATATTCTGTGACACTGCCTTACTTAACATAAATATTACCTTTTTTCCATTCTGTCAAACCATCCCCTAACCACCCCCACCAAATGCAGTTTCACATAATGGCTATTACAATGTATCTGCTGATTGAACAAAGAAGTGTTGCTGACAATGTAATGAATTTTTCTAATTGATTTAATCTTGCCTCAAAGTCATATCCTGTTGTTTGATTTTTGCTATCCTCCGTGGATTTTATATTCATCATGAAATTGAGAGAGAGAGAGAGAGAGAGAGAGAAGAAGCAGAAGGATTATATCTGTACTGGTGTCCTGTAGCAATGAAGTGATTAGCAAATTTATGATGTCAGTTTACCTTCGTAACTTCACACATGTTGCTCATTTCAAAGTGTATGCTTTACAAATTGAAGTGTATACTGTCAAAATGTCTAGACCATACAACATATGGCAGAGCATTCATGTTTGCTTGTTTGTTTTGTGTGTGTACTGTATGTGTGTGTGTTATTCATGTACCACATCAGAAACTATACCTTATTCACTTTGGCTCTTTGACTTACCAATGGTAATGTACTGTGAAACACGACATTTTTGTGTCATGAAATTTTTGCGAATTGGAGTCAACTGCCTTTTTCGCGGCATGAAATTTTCGTGAGTTGCCTCTAACATTCAATACGTATAGTGTAGACAAGAACTTCAGTGTGCATTTTAATTGCGTGAATCTTGGTTCTCATGAAATTTGCGAAATTAAAATGCACGCGAACATTCCTCGTTTTACAATAAGCTGTGAGTTTTACATGTATGCGAAACCGTGTTCCGCTTCAAACTGTCACTACAACAGCAACAACAAATGAAAAACAGAATCGTTTAGAAACACAACCCACAGCTGACTCCACCAAAACAAATTTCGAGGATCGCTTCTGTTTACTGTGTACAATGTGCTGGCCTGTAATATTAAGTATGTTTCAATGTGTGTAGATACAATTGTATTGTTTAGGTCAATGGGTATAGTATCATAGAAACTCTGCTATGATTTTAAGTTGGCAAAGTTTGCGAGTTGACCACTCTGAACTTTTTTGTGCACCTCTGATGCGGACTGTGTTCACAGTGGCAGCTATCTCGTACCAGCTCTGTAGTCAAGCCAAGTTGGTAGGAGGATTAGTGTTTAGATGGTGTTGATGCGGGACACAACCACACCGCCTACAATTAAAGCGGTGTGCAAATGTTCACATTAGGCGCAGTCAGACTGGCAAAGATCGAGAAGTTTAAGATTGTGAACTTTCAGATCTCGGAAGTTTTGCCAGTGTGACTCCAAACTTCCCGCAAAACTTCCTGCGAAACTTCTCGATCTGTTTGCGGGCGGTGCCTCCGAAGCGCGAGGCCATTGTCATGCACAGATGTGCATTGTTACGTCACAATCACTAGCCATCGAACGGCGCACTCTTGCTTGCACACATACACGACCCAAACTCTGCGATCTTAAACTTTTCGATCTTTTGCCAGTCAGACCGCGCCTACTGATATGATATTGTTGCCATTGTACAAGCCGCGAACAAGTTGTGCTGTGGAGTTGCAAAGCCACCGTGAACATGATAGTAGAATAGAATACGTCAGTTGACTCTGGCTTACCCATCACTGGAGAGAGGGAGTGGAGGACCCCTTCAGCTGTTGAGAGTTGAGTCGTGTCCTTGTTCCTGGAAGTCATTGCTTGCTGTTCATGTCTGAGATGTGCGGTGGCTGGTAAAGCAGATGTTGAGGTCAAAGGTCACGTTTTCTCACACAGCTGGTGTGTTTATTGTATCAGTGAGCTGTGTTTTCTTGCTTCCACCGCCTTTTTTTTTTTTTTTTGTCTCGTTAGGGCCGAGATACATGTAGGGGGAAATCCTGTTCTGTTTGCCGAACTGTGACTCATATCCATCGTGGGTGGAAAATTTAACTTCAGCCGCATTCATGGGGCTTGGTTCTTGCATCGTGATGCGAAAATCAATTTCATTTGCCACCGTTCCACATACACTGTACATCGCAAAAATGCCAAGGTATCCTGGCGGCATATTTATTAGTGCTTTGAATATCCAGATTCCACATGCCTGTTTAAAGCAATGACAAGAATCTTGCTCTTGGCACCCTATTGTGCTGACTTGTATTGAATTGCATAAATATTTGATGTAAAAAAAAGAAATGTTTCTTCACATGCTGTTCTCACATGGCCAGTGCGCCCAACAAATAATTACTACCACAAGATGGACTGATTTTCTCAACATGATAGATTTTGTCAGAGTTTGAAATATTTTTGTGTGTCTACACACAATTATTAGATTTTATATAGCATTTAAATATAACAGTTCCATACAAAAAAAATTAATTTCTAGAACTGTTACTTTTGTGTGTGTATGCATGTGAGTTTTTGTTTGCTGTGAATGGGACTTATTATTCATGTCCGTCATGAATGGAAAACATGACAGGGATGAAAGCAAGCGATGGGATGAGCATTAGCTCACTGGATGCCATCTTAAATTCAAGGAGAGCGGACTAGCAGTGGTAGCCATTATAAATCACTCTCATTAGAGCATCTCATGACGTCAGTGAAGTTTTGTGACATCACAAGACGTAGGCTTGTTATTAGAAACGCAAAACATGTGCATATGGTGGGGGCTGCATTTCTCGATAATGCTCCATATTTTTTTTCCCCCCTGTTCCTTTTCTTTATTTGCTACACAACCAGGATTTTGTAAGGTGAATGGTACAGCGATTGTCACCCCGAGGGCTGACAGCTTTCTGGCAAATAGTGTGCTAAACATGACAGGGGAAAAAGTCTTGTCTGTAGTCATGGTGATTTCTTTTCTTTCTGTTTTTCTTTTTAGTTGTAGGGGAGATCTGCATACGAGGAAAGAAAATGTGGAAGTTTAAGGGCAAAGTTTTTTTTTATTTATTTATTTATTTATTTATTTATTTATTTATTTATTTATTTATTTATTTTTATTTTTATTTATTTTTTTTTTTTTTTGGGGGGGCCTGCAGACCTTATATTGTCTCACTGGCATAGGTTGTACAATGTACGCATGTACATTGTATACTCATGATTCATTTCTAGCATATTTTTCAGCTTGACTACAGTATGAATCTTGTGCTATTCTGTAATCATATTCTGACACAGGACAGAAAACAGTGCTCAACTATCTTTTTTTTTTTAATCAAGTGATTTTTATGATACCAAAGTAATCATTTTCAGAGTAACAAATGCAAACAGAAGAAAACTTACCAGAAATGAATATAAATCATTTTCAGGGTTGATACAATTGCATGCTATGTGACATCGAATGAATCAAGGCAGTTCATGAAAAATTCACACATTTATTCAATGTACATGATGTATCGGATTTAGAGGTACATTGTATGTAATAAATGTTGCATTGGGCCTATACAGAAAATTGCGTACCTGTATTTGTTCCAGAATATGGCTAGTAGTTCATTAGGGATATCATGTGTCTGTTGGAACGATGTACAAGCTGAATGATTTGCGGGATCATGAAAAAGTGATGAGGAAGTGACAGATGCAAAAAAAAAAAAAAAAAAAATGATACAGGGTAAAAACCGATTATACATAAACAATAGTGCCAACAGCAACACAACACAACACAACACAACACACACACACACACACACACACACACACACATAAACGCTACCATCACCGCCACCACCAGCACAAACAAACAATAATGCAGAGTGTTTATCTCCATGCAGTGAAAACTAAATGCTTCATAATCACATGTCATGGTTGTAATATTTAATACATTGTGTTTGTAATTATTCTCCAGAATTCACTTTGGGGTGAAATATCACCCTACATTTTGGGTTGACTTGAAGATATAGAGCATAAATACAGATGGAGCATTATGATAGAGGTACAATATGTATACGATGTACAAGTCAGACATCATGATGTTCATCCAAGTTGTAGCATACATAAAGACAAGATAACTGATACATGTACGTATGTGGATTGAGTTAATGCTGCAATGTCAACAGAATACATCAGCGAAAGTTTGAGGAATATCTGACAATTCAAAAGAATCTTTATAGTATTTGCACAGTCACTGCTGGATAAGAAGACTACTACAGTGTACAATGTATAGTTTCTTTCTGTATACTGTTTCTACGCATGTGACATCATAAGCTGTTGTAGTCTTCCCATCCAGTGATGAAAGCACTGAAACTAAAAAAAAAATTCATAACATTTGAACAGATTGTCCGATCTTCTTCATACGTTCACTGAAGTGTTCAACTAATATCACTACATTCTGTCAATCCACATTTATGTAGTAACAACGTGAACTTGTCCTTTGAAATTTGATGACATGTATAGGCCCTACTGTAGTTGTAGAAGGATCACTTCGTCATATAATACAGAAGCAAATTTATGAACTTTTGGTATTTTCCAATTACAAGGGATACATTGATTTGATGATGGGGACGCATTCCCCCCCCCCCCCCCCCCCCGTTTTAAGTGTACTGAATCTGCACTTTAGTTAATACATAAAACAACTGGAGACCTCATTTTTTCGAGCGGCCATTGACATTCTCCTCAGTGGTTTGTCTAATCTGCATTCTGTGTGGGAGAGATGGGGCTCAGAGTTCGCACTGTGCATCCGACGTGGGAGAAAAGTGCACTGGCAAGCGCCGAGGATTTGAGGACGTGCATGATTTCGTACCCAACGCATGATTCTTCTCAAGAGAGCAGTATTGACTTCAGTATGCACCGTGGACTCTGTGTTTTGTTTTATCAGTTTTAATATACGTGATGTAATTGCCAGTCAGGATATCTGCTCTTTCGGGACACATTGTTCCTTAAACTCATTTTGGCTGATGTACACATGAGTGATGTACAATATGTAAAGCCTGCGTGTGCGGATGATGAGATACATGTACGTGTACACCTGGTACCTCATCAAAGGCTACATGTACATTTTCATCCATCCGATGGCTCCTTAAATTATATTTAACTAAAACGAACCATTGAATTACAGTGTTTAGAATCAACAAAGGACTGTCAAATGCAATAGAAGTTTCCCTCTAGCTTTAAATGAAATGTTAACAATGAATAATGCTAAAAATCACAGACTGTGCAAAAATATGTGAAGATACAGTGCTCACAAACAACTGAAAAGTAGGTCCCGGGACGTAGTGGATTTCATCTTTCGAGGAAGTATGTGTTGTTTTTTTTCTTTTTTTTTGTATGTGTGTGTGTGTGTGTGAACTTATCTTTACATGGACTGTCCCTTCTATATATGGTACATACAAATTGTAACTTCTTGCACCCCTACTGTTTGTTTTTCCTCTGCAGAATACCAGAATTGCTGTTTTTCTGAGAGACAAGAATTGACTCTCTGTACAAGGTGAGTGTAAATTTAAAAAATATCCTTGCTATGAGAAATAGAATTTGAGTTCAGGAGACGAGAAAGCATGGCCCAAACTATTTCCCTTTATACTTCCCAACAATTTGCGTTATTTTGTCCTATAAATTCACAATGACTGTTATGAAATTAAGTTGGTTTCATGGGTGCCCACTTTTACTTAAAATGTGTGGGTAAGCATGTGTTTGTGAGACTGAAATGTTTTCAGCAGCATGCTCAATGCAAACTGCTTATTAAGTCAGGAATACATTTTCTCACAAGCCAGGAATGAGAGATCATCATGTACAAAAGATGTTGACAATTGTTGACAATTTTCACAAGAAATTTCAACAGTCCCCCCTGTCTTTTGGTATCTCTATGAAGCGGATGCAGCGAACATGCAAATGGCACAACTTTAACAGCACAAGGGAAGCATAGGGAGCTTTTAATTCATGATCATAGACAGGTGTGTATTTCGGCGAGTTAACTCACCATTGGGCGGAAACGCGGCGCAGAGCCTGGGGAGTTCACTTGCCATTGGTCGCGATAGGGTTAAAGGGTGTGTACAGTTCTGGTCGAGGTGAAGATTTAGCTTTTAACGTTTTGTGAGATATTCAGAAACCACTCTATGAGATGTCAAAGAGCATGCGGTTCTAAGGGGTATCAAAAGTTTATTCGATGAAAATCGGTTTTGAAATGGCTGAGATATCCAAAAACAAGGTAAAACAAAGAGATACTAATAAAGTTGGGGCATGTCGCCTTTTATTATTAGCACTTTTTTGGATATCTCGGCCATTTGAAAACCAATTTTCATCAAATAAACGTTGAATCCTTCTTAAAATTACGTGCTCTTTCATATTTCATAAGAGGCTTTTCATTATCTCACTTAGGAATGTTCAAAACATGAATCCCTACCTCAACCAGTACTGTACAGTCCCTTTAAGCTCTGACAGTAGCATAGACAAATTTTGTTATTTTTTCAAATTTTATTTGATGAAAATTGGCTTTGAAATGGATGATATCCCAAAACAGAGTAAAGCAAAGTGGTCCTACCCACCTTTTATTAGGACCACTTTGTTTTACTTTATTGTTGTTGTTTTTTGATATCGCAGCCATTTCAAAACTGATTTTCATCGATCCTTGATTTACAGTATTCCTGATCAAGGTGCCTCACCCAACTCCCATCCCTTTTTACATACACTTTAAGAAAAATAAAAACGAAAACAAAGACAAAAACAAAACAAAAACAAAACAAAAACAATGATTGCATTAGGATAATGACTAATGCCTTGCACATTTGTCCTCGGATGATTTAAACAGAAGGTCCTGAGCCAGGATGTTGTGGCTGAAAGAAGGGCATCTTCAAATGCTTTTCAAATTGAGAATCTGTGCTGTCTTACAGCAGGGTATTGAGCTATCGCTCATTTTGAAGAGAGATCATTTCCTGATTGCAAAGCATGGAAGGACGCTATACTCCTGGCATTTCTTTTGAATGCTGTAGCTCCGGATATTACATCTGAGACAGAATGCTTACATTAGTAATACCATTAACTGCCTTGGTAGTTTCCTTTTACATGTAATTCTTAATATGACTCCCACACATACACTGTTGGACAGTGGGTCAAATGTAACCCACTTTGTGTCATGTTAGTAATTATATTTGAATACAATATTTGTATCTCTCAGTAGATTTTTTTTTTTCTTTCTGTGAGTCACCTAATGTCAAGGAATACACCTATAGTGAGGTAACATTGGCAAGAATTTCATTTTTAGTTCCTGTCTGACCAAGATCCTGTCAAGCGTTCTGATAGAAAGGTGGCAGGAAAGCGGGGCTGACATCATCCTTTGTGTATTTTTCCAATCGCGCAAAGATTTCATCAGTCCTGCTCGATTAACGTGAGTCATAGCTTGTTGCATGGCATTGGCAGGACACCCAGGCGAAACAATCACTTTCGGGAGGTTTCGGAGGAGAAGTCACCCTCCGGGGGAAAGTGATTTGATATGATGGCATTGAAATGAAAGCCGGAGATGAGTGAAAACTTTCAGTGAAATTCCTGTTGTGATTTTTTAGAGGAAGCATTTCAAGAATACACTGTAAGACCCGTTACATATTTCTCACACGCACATGAATCTAGCTGACCCTTGCCTGATGCAGTGTGACCCTGTATGGACCTGACCTGTGTGTGCATTTGTAAGCAAGCATGTGGCCAGTGCACTTCTCATGTGTCTGGGGTTGAAATTATGGACTGCTTTGAAGAGGAAAAAAAAACACCTAAATTTGTCAGCAGTGTTGGGCTCCTGATCATTTGATGATGATGATGATGATGATGATGATTTGTAATTTCAGTGAAATAATCAACTTATTTGATAGATCATTTGGTTTCCCGGGCTCCATGTCATGAAAGTTGTCAGTCTCTGACAATTTTAGTAAAATCCTTGGTTTTGATTGGCCGAGCAGCTCTGGTCACTGATGGTCATTGACTGTTACTATGGTGATTGTGGTTGCCATTGATGCTTTTTCATAGCAGAGGGTATTTTTTTATAAACTCCAGGTATTTTCTACCACCTTGTACAACTGCTCAGTCTTAGGCAATGAACGTCCCATTTCAGAGTGGCATTTTCAAACGTGGTAGAGAAAACTAACAGAAGAGGATGGGGAAGATGAAGATGGAGATGAAGATGGAGATGATGAAGCTGAAGATGAAGATTGCAACGGTAGAGGTGAAGATGGAGATAACAACAATGGAGAGGAAAATTAAGATGAAGATTATGATCTTGAAGATGACATTGATAAAGATGAAAATTAAGATTACAACGATGAAGATGGGAATAACGAAGATGAGGATTTGCGACAGTGGAGATGGAGATGGTGAAGATGAAAATGATGATGATGATGAGGAGGAGGAGGAGGAGGAGGAAGAGGATGAAGGTAAAGATTAAGTTGTAGATGAAGAAGGGGAGCTAAAGATGGTGACAAGACATTTTCTTCTGCAACAATTGTCCCAGTGACAATTGCTCCAGTCTTATTATCTCTATTATCATAGGACTTAGGGTATGGGTTAGAGTTGTGATAAGGTTTTAGGTTTATTTTGATGTGAGGATTAGGATTAGGTTCAGGCGTATGTTTGTGGGTAGAATTTATGTTTGGCTAAGCATGCAGATATTTCATGGGAGCAATTGTCGTGGGAACAAATGTGATGGAACTGTAAAGGACAAAGTTGGAAAAAGATGGCAAGATTAAGATGAAAATGAAGATGGAGAAACAGAAGGGAGTAAAAAGAAGTAGGAGGGCGAGGAGGGACAGAGGAAAAAAAGAAAAGGAGAAGGAAAAGAAGAAGATGAAAATGATGATAGGAAACAAAGAGAGAGACCAAACGTGTGCAACCTCAGTTGTCTTCTTAATGGAACTCAAAATTACCTTACTCCAGTTTTATAATCACAATCCTTGACCCAGTCCCGTTGCGTAGGTGAGGCGCCGTGGGCTCCTGCGCTCTCTGCCTTTTGTGAACTTTGAAAATTAGAAATTAATATGACGATCCCCTTCTCAGCTGTCCTCTAAGGCTTGTCGCCTCCGATGGTAGCTATATATTGGATACTCCGCCTGCGCCGGGGTGGCCGCGTAGTCTTTGGGATGCTCTGATGTCATCAATATTTTGTGTGAATCATCTGTATAGCTGTCAACGGCTGTGTGACTACCAATTCAGGATGCCATTTGATCATGTATGGTAGGTTGATATTTTAGGACAAGGCTTACAGAGTATTTAATGTATCATCTGCTGTTTTCATAATGCCATGTACATGTAATAGTGAGCAAATCAAACAAAGGCAATTATCCTGTTGTTCAGTGATCTACATTATGTATTCACAAGGGGGTTGTTATATAAAAAAAAGTCAATATTCTCTGAAATCTAAATACATTCTTTTAAGATATAACGATAATTACGATATATAAGATAATGAAATAATTTTTTATACTTCTGCTACAAAGTGAGGAACAGGCCTTATTCTCTCCATGACCATGACAATGTTGAAGAAAAATTATCCGCTCATGTCCTTGTCTTTAAAATTGTTCTTTTGTGTTGTTTTGTTTTTTATTTTTTTTTGTTTGAAAAGGGGGGGGGGTGTAGTATGTTCCATTATTCTACATAACTATAGAAATTACCCCTAGTAGTAAACATTTTATTTCAGATATCAGATCATCTGTGTTGGATGATGTATTGCCAAAAACTGAAAAGTGCATCATCCAAACCATGTAACAAACTACAACCTGATTGCTTGTTCCCTGCAGTCATACATTTCGTTTCTTAAAGTTAAAATTTGCAAATCCCACATCACCATAGATGCTGTTATCATTCATGAGTGTTGTCTGGAGACTATAGAGAGTAACTATTGAATGTAATTAAAGCTCCAATGTTGTAGCAGCAGGATTTATTGCCTATAAACACCAGAGAATGTATCATGTATTTAACTGACATGAGAGGGCTGGTACTCGGGGATTATTACAAAGTTAGAGTTGTCTTCAATCAAATCGTCGTGTACCTGGGAGAATGATACAAATGCATACGATTCAAGGAAAGTGTGCCTGGGAGAATGACGCGAATGCGCATGAGGCGCATTTTATACATATGGGCCCCGCCAGCGTTCGCGTCGTTCTCGCGGGCATACCTTATGTGAATCGTGTGTGGTCACATTATTCTCCAAGGCATGCACTGTAATATATTTACATGTAGTTTGTAATGTAATTGGTTGTTATATTATCCATTTGTTTCAATTCAGTTGAATTAGCTATGGATTGCCATATCAATTAGTTTAGGAGGTGATCTCTCTGTCATTTCTTTGCCCACATTTGTATCTTCTGCCGAGTTTGTGTACTCACAAAGTTTCATGAATTAGGTACTAATGAATAAAAGATTTATTTGATATGCATAATTTGTGTTTTTGCTGCACTGCTGTATAACAACAGTATCAGAACATTTTAAATACCGACCACTGAAGCCAATTGGTATCCTGCAGAAGGTACCCCCAAGATATTGGAAAAGGGTTCATTTGTTTGACTCCATGCAATATATTATGCTATTTTTTTCTTCTTAAATACATGTTAATTACATAGGGTGGTCAGGGGTGCTGGGAGAAAGGTTAAAGGGATGGTACAGTATTGGTGGAGATGAGAATTGGGCTTCTAACTTTTTGCGAGATACCAAGAAAACACTTATGATATAGTACACAGCATACCATTTTAAGAGGAATTCGAAGTTTATTTGATGAAAATCGGGTTTGGAATGACTGAAACATCCAAAAACAAAGTAAAACAAAGCGATCGTAGTAAAGTGTGGGTCCCACACTTAATTAGAATCGCTCTTTTTTGGATATCTCAGCCATTTCAAAATCAATTTTCATCAAATAAACATTGAATTCCTCATAGAATTACATGCTCTTTCGTATTTCATAAGAGGTTTCTCATTATGTCCCCCCAAAATGTCAGAAACCTGAAATTAGGTCTAAACCAGAACTATACGATCCCTTTAATGGAGCGTTAGGCCTCATTTGGTTTGCGTGGGCTCATGCATTCTGAGGAGATTGAGAGAGGGGGATGGCCCCAACCTTTGCTTCGTAATGGCCCATTCATTAGATTAATGTTTTAATTGAAGGCCTTAACTGGATCAAGGCTTGCTGAATTAAATCTGACACTCTTATTTGCAAATGTTGTTCAACTGCTGCCACCTCCATAGGCAAGAGTATTGCTTGCGCAAAAATATGAAATACCTTCTGTAATTCTGCATGCAGTGAGGCTCAAAAAGACTTCGTATAATCTATCATGATTGTGAACTTGAAAAAAAATATTGCAGAAATGCTTCAGAGACTATTGTGAGCAAATAGTACAATTTTTTTTTTAATGAATGTTGATGGTATGATGACCAATTTGAACTATATTATCATCTGGTGAGAGTGACCGGACTTTTAAGGTGATGCCCTATCCTTTTTGTTTGTGTATTTGTTTGTTTTTGTTTCTCCAGATAAGACTGCATGGAAAGTACATTGCACATGTAGTTTGTTGATGCAGATAAAGCATTGTATTTTCCTCTCATGTGTGTGGGTGTTTTTTTAATGCAATATATATGTTCATTTTATAGGATAGAAAATTTTATTTGACTTTTTTATGTGGGGGGGGGGGGGTGTTAGCTCTTTTTTATTATTATTTTTTTCATGGTTGAGGAATTGGAGCCATCGAAATGAATACGTAGATAGACTGCGCACTACATTAAAGCCAGGAATGTTGATGTCCTACGGTTTACGATTGTACCTTGAAACAGATTAATGGATTTTAATTGGATTGGCTTGACCTCAGCCCAGGCTTTTGGATGTATTGCAGATGTAACTAACAGCAGCACTATTCAATCAAAATATTGAGATTACCAAAATGTGTTTTTGTAGTTTTTTTAATCTTAAAATTCATGGCACTCATGTGATGAGATGCTTCTGTTATTAATGGTGACAACCATATTTGTTAGTGCTATTTCAATTGTTGTCTGAAACTGCACAGTGAACTGAAAAGGGAGGGGGAAGATGAAGAACTTTTTTGTTGCCATTTGCCAACCATCATGTAAAAGCATTCATTGTAATTTGCATGCAGTCTTTGAATATATATCATTCATTACATAAAACTAAACAGAAAGGACCATCCTACATTGATTTCAAAACATTTTGCTTTCAATGTATTTCTCCCTCCTTGTGGGAGTGCTGAATAGCCCATTCATCAGTCTTGTTTAAAGACTATCTTCCATTATGCCACTGCACACCAGTGATTCAATGACATCTTCAATTGAGGCAAGAACATGGATGTGAGTAAAATCATTTTCATATACTTTATTGATGCACCAGAGTGAGACTTGGGCCTATTATTTATTCAATAGCAAATGCAATTTATGTTATCAAACTGTGTTTGGGAAATCGAACTCACGCTGTCTTGGTCAGTTGTAATTCAAATAAAAAGCTATGTAAGCTCCCTTCTTTTCGGAAATTAATTCATGTATTCCATGGCTTTAATGAATGAATATATGCCAAGATGTGTCGACAGTGGGAGCAAGGACTGTTTAAATGGACTTGGTGCTTTATCACCAGCGCAAATGTATTCGGAGGCCATTTCGATGAACTGCAGCGCTGATACGTCATGAGGTAAATTAACGTCCAACCCTTTTGAACCCCATGGAATGCTTTATACCATATATTGACTGTCTGGCCCAGTTAATTCTTGTTTATTAAAGGTGGTAGGGTTTGTTTGGGATACATTTTTCTGATACAGTTTAATAGACATATTGTATTCTGACTGTTGTGTATAGCCTTTTTACATGTAGACTGAGTGGTGGGAGGGGTTAACTTTTGTTCAGTTGTGATTGGTGCTTTATCAAATGTTCCAACAGGGATTAATTGTCAAGAGAGATTGCAAACCAAACATTGTTGAACATTGCCCAGTCTGAAAGGGGTAGAATGATAGGTATTTCAGCCTTGACTATTAAAGGTAGATTTTATGGTGGTATGACATTTAAACTGATACAGGTGAATTTTCTGAGTTATGACCAAAATACAAATGTGATTAATTGTTGTTTTTACTGCTCAGGACTATTTGATTTTCCTCTCAGAAAGAAAATGCCATCAATTATCTGACTGAAATGTGATTTCAGAATCGAACCCAATTGATCATATCATTTTTTTTTTTGATCTATTTGGTATTATGGTGAATTTGATAAGATTTGTGTTCTTTGATTTTCTGTTGAATTATGGTAATGCAATTTTGATGAATACCATGCAGGCTGCTGTATCACAAAATCAGACCATGTATCCAAGTTTTGTGTTGGATTAACACTAAATGCAGTGTCCCTCTAAATACTGTACGAGCTGAAATTTTCGCGGTGGTTTTATTTTCGCGAATCGCCTTTGAACCGTGAAAATAACAACGCGTAAATAACTAAAGTTCAGTTAGACCCTCGCAACCACAAAATTAACAAGACGCGAAAATGTCCTCCAAGTAGCAATTCGCGAAAATGTCCTCCAAGTAGCAATTTGCGAAAATATCTGTACGCGAAAATTTCAGCTCGTACAGTATTCTTTTGAAGTACCTGGATGGAAATTCAGTATAAGATGGTGCTGATTGCATTGGCGGGAGACATGTTCTGTGGTCTGCAGGCAGAATGTAAAGTCTTAACAGTAATCTCATTTTGAAGATAAAGTTTTGCAATATGATGCAAAAAAAAACCCATCTATTTTTGTATGTGGGTACTGAATTATGTACTGTCTTATATACCTTGTCATCAAGCAATCTAATAATGATGATGATAATAATGATGATGATGATGATGATGATGATAATAATAATAATAATAATAGTAATAATGATCATGATAACAATAATAATAATAATAAATCTAATGATAATTACAACAACAACAGACATAATGTGCAACATTTTCACTGATGGGTGCTCAAGGTAATCACAATTATTGTTCATGAATGAATAACAAATACACAATCTGACAGTATGTTATAGACAGCTGCAACTTGTTCATCCTTTAGAAAAGGTATTAATCCAAATAACTGCAATAAATTGTTTAACTGATATCATTAAGTTTAAAAAAAAAAAAAATGGCTATGATTATGTTCACTTTGTCCATAATGTCAAAGTGAGCTTTCGAGCCTCTATCTTCTTAAAGAGTAATTTGAGCCAGCACTGTGTGAACATCACTGTTATCGCCAAAATACAGTGGCTTAACCCGTTGAGGACGAGTCCCAAGTATACATGTACTCGGGCAGGGGTCTTATACAAAGTGTGTATGTGTTGTAACAGAATTAGCCCGTTCTCAACGGGTTAAAAGAAGTTAGATGGAACATTACCATTTTCCATTCTCTCATATTTGTCCATGAGGGCAATCGACAGGCTAATTTTCACAGTTTGAACAATCGCTGTGCCTCTGCAGGGCTCTGTGCAGTGGAACAGGCTGCTGTGCAGAAACGAGCATTTCGCACTGTGCAGCACAAATGTTTTCACAGCATGAACACCATCTTGAGGACGATGTAGTTGTTATTCTCCATCTCAGTACCATTATGTCTGTCTCTCTCTCTCCGAGACCTTTTTTTTTTTCCAGGACAAATTGCAGGTTAGCTTTGGTGTACTTGAACATGATTTGTGTTTGGCAGTCACAGATTTCAACATCAATCATGCAAAAGTCGGCAATTTTGCGTCACAGAGCGACAGCAACGGCATGAAAATTTACGTAGATGAAAGAACTGAGACAAGAGCTACAGATGCATGGTGATAACACAGCAATCAATCAGTCAAGTCGGGTGGGACTCCAGAGGTCTGTGTTTTTCATGACTTCAGTGATCTCTTTCAAGCATCAAAATCATGAAAATGGCTTTGAAGCAGACGAGGTATCTAAATTGTGAAATTGTGCAGAATCCACAGGTCCAGCCAAGTGTGAAACAACTCAAAATGTACTCATGATCAAGGGGCGATACCATGCTGTGTCCAATAATAACTTTGCATCAGATACTGTATACGCCAAATATTTGGCGAGGTTTTTATTTTTCGCGAATTTCGCGAGTCGCGTGCTATTCGCGAAATTAAAAACACGCGAAAATATTGACTCTGATCCCGATGTGGATGTGACATACGCGTGTACATTTCTCTGTTCAGTACAGGACTCCATGATCGCGAATTTGACCACTGGCGAAATCGGCGGGAATTTCCAATTCGCGAAAATTTAGACTTGCAAAATATATGGCGTATACAGTAGTGTAAAATTTGGTGCATGGAATGGACAAAATTTCATGAAAATGGGATGTGTAATAAGAAGTTATTGAATCGTTAACTTTCTCATGTTTTCACTGAATAATGATATCAGTTGCAAATGCAAATGCAAATTTAAAGAGGTGATGATGCCATTGCCTCACAAATTTCTCATGGGCTTATAGAAGAAATCTGATTTACTTTGAAAAGCATCTTTTCTGTGGATAGTTTAGAGCAACTACAACCCCTCTCCCACTGAAGTGGGTTTGCTAGATCACATGGAGACTACAATGATTCTATGCATAGGGCATAGCTTATTGTTAAGGATGTATAGGAAGAGTTGTGTGCAGGTCAGTATGCGACCATGAGGTGACGACATCATCATTATGACATCATCAACTCCAATTTGCATATTCCTGTATTGGCTGTTGAATTATATCACTTTGAATTAGGTGATGTAGGCCTACTCTGAAATTCTGTGACTCTTTTATTTTATGTAGCAAACTTTCTCTATTCTGTGCGTCAAATTTTACGCCATTAACCAGAGCCAAGAAAAATGTTGTGTTGATTTGCACTTTAAAGTGATAAAGCATTGTAGAACTCGTCCTCTAATATCAATAGACATTGCATGTGATTTATGTTTGGCTTCCAGCTGCTGAATATGCCCATAGGTTTTATGTTCTAACCCTACTGCCACCACTGCCTCAAGATATCGGTTGTGGCAGCACAAACATCCGTGTGGATTCTTGCTGGTAAAAAACTCCCCTGACATCCTTGTCATGGTAGTCTCCCTTCAAGCCCCTTGGATGGGAAGTTGATTGGGAGATTGAACTCCCATGAGGACACCAGTAAGAGGAAAGAGAAAGAAAAAATCAACATGAATGTTGCCACATAAGTTTATGATTTGCTGTAAGATCTTAGCCTATGCATACAAAACTGCTCAGGCTGCTTTTTATGTGGTAAGTTCACTGTATGTACAACATGCACATGTTTGCAAAGACATATGCACATGCAAACACTCAAAATGCTGGCAAATGGCCGATGGAAAAAAAAAAAGTAAATGTCAGTCTGGATTAGGCTAGGGAAAGACTCGCCGCTCTGACGTCATATGCAGCATCTTGTTACAAATACGACTGTTTTCGCAGAAATGCTGTTGTTGTTGTTTTGGTTTTAATGGCATGTATCACTCAGGATTGAGTATTTACTCAATGGGGATTAGTCTCCAGTCAGACTTTAACAGAAAACACAACAACAACTAATGGACAGAGAAGCTTACAGCTGAAATCCGGGTCACTCTTCTCAGGCAGACGTAAATAGAGGAGTATTGTAGACAAGATGCAAGATTTCATCTTCTCAACTTCTCCAGGCCCAGAAGACCACTTCAGGAGGCAAGATGTGAGGTTTTGTCATCTGCAACCTCTTGGCTTCTTTTGTCAGAGAGGACAATGAGGTGAAATCTGAGAATTGTATGCTCTATGGGTTATTGAGAATAATTTAGAAGATGTAAGCCTTGGTAGCATTCTTTGGCATATAGTAAACTGGTAACATTTTGGGAAGGGTGTTGAAATGTTAGAATCTTATACCCCTTTCAGTAACTCATGCATTTTTGGGCCAGGATAACTACCATGGTAACTGAACGTGCGCTCCGGCAGGGCACGGCACGGCCAGGTAATTGCGACCTTTGACCGTACAAGGAATTTTGGCCCGAGCCTGGCCTGGCCCGAGGCAGGAGAGTTACTGAAAGGGGTATAAATGCTCAGCTCCTTCTTTCAAAAAATAAAATGCATGATCGGATTTATCAATTTTGATTAGGAATTATCTCAAGGATGGGAAGAGTGGTCAAGTGTCCCTAAAAATATCACATAGACAATCGGAAGAGATCCTTTTTTTTTTTTTTTAACAACTGACCGTCCACACTGCTATCTCGACTGTCCCCGAGCTGCTGGGGCAATTTGGGCTCCGGGCAAGTCCTGCCACTTAACACTAGACTTCGCGCATGTGCATGTTTGATGAATACAGCTGGGTGCTATCAATTACGGCCCAAGGTCACTCTCCCCTCCAAATTTTGTCTCCTGACCTGACTGGCTTCGTGCGGATAGGGAAAAGTCCCATTGACGGTACACATTTTGGTTTTTGAGGAGAAAGTCCCACGCTGCATGACTTGTGCCACAGGACATAGTTGTGATGTGCGACCCAGTGTGAACGCGGGGACAGGGTGTTCAGATGCAAAAAAATTTATACCCAAATACGTGAAATTTGAAATGCTTCCTTATCAACTTTTGATGGAAACGTTTTGTGTCTCAACAGTGGGATACATGTGTTGCCATCGTATCATGATGTTCCAAGAAGAGAACACAAAATCCTCTCTGCTTCCAGAATTTGCTTTGCTTCTTGAGATGCATTTAAGGCAAAGAATATCTCCCTCACTGCTCTTCTGGAATGTCCCTGATTTTTACATAAATGAATGTGGCATCCCTGGATGAGAATGTGGCATCCCTGGATGAGAATGTGTACATGCAAGTACTCCAATTTAACATTTATCCCATGGTAATAATAGGACCCCCAAATGAGGTGCCAAAGGCCCCCATTGAGCCACTAGAAAGTGCACCAAGTAAGCGGCATCTTTTCTAGATTGAGAAGAAGTCACCTTAATTATGCAGCTTTTGAGTAGGCATCAATACAATCGACATACCTTGATTAAGATTGCTGTGCAGCTTGACATTTGTTCTCATTACTGCTGTGATTTATAGAGACCAGACATTTAAAGTCATCCTTTATTTCCTACATGAAATTCAATATGTGGGCCTACACATCTGACCCAAGATTGCACGCATTTGAGTCGGTAATTACCAACAAAGCCAGACTGCTCATGTAGGCCTACCTACTTGTGTTATACCTCTCTGTGAAATAGTTCATGTGGGGCATTATGTTGCTTCTCCACAAAATCACAACAAAACAAACACAGAACGGGAGCTGAAGTTTGTTGACCCCAAAGCATAAACATTTACATGGTAGGAGAGTGTATCTCCTCAGGAACTCTGGTTTATATCAAAGTAAACAGAGACGGATGAGTTGGAAATCCTGCCTGTCCTGGAGATTTGTTTTTCAATAAATCAACTACAGCATACCCCATATCTCGTCGGTCTCACTCATACTTTCTTTCTCTTCTTGCTATATTTATAGCCCTTCTCTATCTCTTTCTCCCTCACTTTTAATATCTCCTTCTCTTACTTTATCTTTCCTTCCTTTTCTCTCTCCCCTTTCTATTGCTTTCCTCTTCCTCTATTACTTTTTCCCTCTTCTTCATCTTTATATTTGTAGCCCTTCTCCTTCTTACTCCCTAACTTTTATCTCCTTCAGGGTGTTCAGACGCTAAAAATTTATACTAGAACAGTATAGCTATACAACAAATTTATACGTCTGAACACTGACTAACGAAACGACGCATAACGAAAGGATGTATAGCGAAACAACGGTCAGAGCATCGTTTCGACCTAGAACTCGATAACGAATCAGCATTCCATCGTATCTATTGTGCGTCTGAACGTATGGTGACCATAGAACGATATAACTGGGCGGGGCTTAATGGCAGCGAGCAGGATAGGTGACCTTGAACCTGTTACTCATGACCACAACAACATGCGCAGTAAGAAACTGCACATCTATACGACGTTTTTCCAGAATGGTCGAAATTAGTGTCTGAACGGTCTGTAGGCTATATGATGATTCTTTATGTCTTGTCTTTATTAAGTTTTGGGATAAACTGGTTTGCGTCTGAACAGGGGGTAAGTCTGCCTCCCTCTATCTATCTTTTGTTTCATCACTGTCCTCCTTTTACTTCTACCTGTCTCTTTCTTAACTTTGTGTCTCCTTATCTTTGTCTGTCCTCCTCTATCTCTTTTTTTTTTCTCCCTCTCGATCAATTTTCCTTCTCCCCCTCTAACCCTTTTCTCTGAATCTGATACTCCCCCTCTTTGTCTTGTACCCCTCATTCTGTTTGTTTCTGAGGGATTTCCCCCACCTTCAAAAGAATTTGTTTACAACCCTGTTTCTGAAACACTATCCAAATATTATTTCAAAGGTGTGGAGTCTTCAAACATTGGATTGAGTTTCCTTGCTGAATATCAGATGCACATATCAACGTCCCATCCCACAGCTGCATAACACACAATCTTTGGCCTGTCAGGCAAACACTCAATGCTCCAATTACTGTATATGCTGAATGTTTTGCGAGGTTTTTAGTATTTTTTTTTTGCGAATTTCACAAGTTGGGTGCTATTCGCGAATTTAAAGAAATGTGAAAATATTGACTCTGATCCTGACATGAATGTGACGTGCATGCATACATTTCTCCATTCAGTGTTGTACCCCACAAAACTTTGCAAATTTGACCACTTGCTATTAAAGATAATAAAAAGTTTTGGTACCTCAAAAGTTTCCCTGAATTTCCTTGTCTTGGTTTGTGTTTCACGTTAAAGTACGTTGTCTGTGAGAATTACTCGCCCCAAAGTGCTCTCATGTCTTAGTAATCATGCAATAATGGTTTTGTACCAGAGCCGTCGCCGTACAGCGTCGATAAATATTGTACGAAACCACTGACTGCGACCAGCAGCGTGCAGCCCATTGTACGCATAGCTAACTGCGATCAGCAGCCCCATAAGCATAGCGTAATTGGGCTTCGCATTGTAACATTCAGGATCATGACAGAATTACATGTAGTATCGCGGGTAAATGTCAATTTAAAATCGCAAAATTTCTTCGATTTGAAGACTTACCAATTAAGTTGAAGTATTGAAAACAGGCTTTGAACAACGTTTGGTTCTGCCAATAGTCCCTTTCTTTTCGAATTGATGACTGAATGTGACTCGGTCGAGAGGACCTTGGGAGAGCTACATACACCATGGACCGATGCATACACTGACTACTACGGCCAGCGCATGCGCACACAAACATCTTATCCGTTGATATGGGATTTGAAATTTGTGCGCATGTAATGTGTTCGCATGCACTGGCTGTAGTATTCAGTGTACATGGTGTATGTAGCTCTCCCAAGGTCCTCTCGGCCGAGTCACATTCAGTCATCAATTCGAACAGAAAGGGACTATAGGCAGAACCAAACGTTGCCCGAAGCCTGTTTTCAATACTTCACCTTAATTGGTAAGTCTTCAAATTGAAGAATTTTGGGGATTTTAAGTTAACATTTATCCCGCGATACTAAATCTGTCATGATCCTGAATGCTACAATGCGAAGCCCGATTACGCTATGCGTATGGGACTGCTGGTCGCTATGCGTATGGGGCTGCTGGTCGCAGTTAATTGCATAATTACTAAGGCATGAGAGCACTTTGGGGCGAGTAAGTCTCACAGTGTTAGTTATATGAAAGGTACTTTAACCTGAAACAGAAACTAAGACAAGGAAATTTTTGAGGAACCAAAACTTTTTATTATCTTTAAATCATTGGGAAGTCTCGATTCACAAAAAAAAATTAGACTAACTACATATTATGTGGTGTATATAGTGCATATAATGCAAAAGAACACCAAGGTTTGTGAAAACTTATGCTATGAAAGTGGCAAAGCAACTCTGCCATAAGTTATCTGAAACATGAGCAGAGAAAAATCCCAGACTCCAGTATGATTTTCTGTACCTCTGTGTGTAAGTTTACTGTCATGAATATTAGTGATACTCAGCTCTGAAGAAAACCCCCCCCCCCAAAAAAAAAAAACAAACAAACAAACTAAACAAAACAAACCACATGATTCTATTTAGATAGTTGCATGACATCTTTCATTTTACAAATGCACTACCGTTATAATGAACATGGTTACTGTAAAACGAGGAACTTTTGTGTGCATTTTAATTTCGCGAATTTTGTCCCTCGCAAAATTAGCGAAATAAGAATGCATGCAAAAATTCTTGTCTACACTATATGCATTGAATGCCATCGGCAATTCGCGAAAATTTCATGCCGCTAAAAATGCCGTCGGCTCCAATTCTCAAAAATTTCATGTCGTGAATCATGTTTTACAGTATATTGACATTTTTGTGACAACGAAATAGAATTCAGGTCTCCAAATTATCATCTACATAAATGCCTATTATATTCTTCGTATACTTTGAATGTTCGGCTATAACGATATTTTGATATAATGAAAGAAAACTGTGTGTCCTGAGGACTTATAATGGGAGTGCACTGTACTCCCTTCAGCAGCCACAAACAGAATACAAATTGCTGTGGCATAGCTGGCCAGGCCATGCTTACATCAGTTTATAAGTTACATCAGCAAGTTGCGTGTAGACTGCTGAGTCAGTTTTGTGTGAATATAAATGTGGTAGCAAAAACTTGTTTAACTTGCGATGCACCAGAAGTGTGATGTTATAGTGAATGCCCATTGCAGTACAAAATGGAAAAAGTAAAACCAAGCAAGAGTTGTCATTGCTATGTTCTCACTGAAAATGACAATTATAGCCATTTGTCTGTTGCTGTCTATGTGTATGTCTGTCTCTGTCATTATATGTTTGTCTGTCGGTATGTCTGTCTTCTGTCAAAACCCTCCTGTGGTTTGGTTGTGCACATTTCTTCTATTTTTTCTGCAAATGTCTCCCTTATCATTTCTGTGTCTGTCAAGTAACCATAACAAATGTCAGGGGCCCCCTGTACTGTTTATCCATCCAAGAGCCTTGAGGATTTTGTGTGGAGTGCATGTACTTTTCACATATTTTCCAAAACTAAAGATAAAAAGTTTACAGAAAATCTTTCTGTAATTTAGATAGCAATTCAAATTATTGCGTGTTAGAATTCCTGAAAATGGGGCATGGTTTTCTGTTACTTTGAAGTGGCTTTTTAAGGCTGAAGTTAATGTTTTTGTTTAGCTTGTTATTTAGAAATGATATTACACACTGGAGTCAGTCCATTTACATTTTTTTGAAATACAAAACATCTTGAAATACATATCATCATACTATCAGTGGTGGTATTTCATGTTGATTTTGTGGTCTTTTGTGTGAGACAAAGCAGGTGAGTTTTTTTTTTTTTTTTTTCCCCACCACTGCTATGTTAATCACATTACCTACGTAGACAGCTATTCTAAAGTCCCCATGTAGGTAAACTTCCTGGTGGGTAACACTGTCACAACCGAGATAATGCTTTTATCAGACTCTCGTTGATATGATGCGCTTTGTTTCAACAATTTCATTGAAAGCAATTCTTCTTTTACTCCATTCCTTTTTTTTTTTTTTTTTTTTGAGACAGATTTTTCCCATGGAGTTTTACTAGCATTTCAGGATAGATCTCCCTCCTCTTCTGAAATCATCGCCAACACTGGATCACTTCAACAAAATTTGAAGACCTACTTATTTTGATATTCTTATACATATGCACTGGCCTTGTACTGTCACTGCCTGGTAATTTGTATATATTTTGTCTCCTATGGTGACCAGGGATGACATCTCATAGCGCTTTGTATCCAGTGGAAAAGGCGCTCTAAAAATATCTACTATTGTTATTATTATCAAGATCAGAAAATGTTGCCTGAACCTAACTATTAATTGTTCTGCAAGGTGTTTCATCATAACCCACCTCAAATCCCCGCCCGTGTCAACAGTGTTGACTCACATCGATTGAAATAGCTCTGACAGCGGAGCAACTCCTGACTCTCCAAAGTCAAATTTGAGGACTGGTGTCGGGTAGTGAGATCTATATCACATGCAGTTGTACACAGCATGGATGACTTAGCAAAATATCAAATGTGGAATAGTCAGGGGACCTACATAACATGCCTTGAAATGAATGATATCTGTGTGACTATCTGCATATTATGAAGTTGGACATAGCTGGACTAAATTATCAGTTTTTTTCCCCTCACTGGGATTTTATTATTCTCTTTCATCTGTACACGTAATACATCATATTTCAAATAACATCATACTTTTTCGAATTCAATACAATATGATATTAATATACATCAAGAAAAAAGGTGTCTAAAGAGACACCATTTTTTCTGAAACACTTGCAACTTATGATTATTTCTTGCAATAAATTTCTCTTTATCATAATATTCCCTTCAATTATCAGTTGATTGCATGGAGGTAGGAATTCTTGAAGAGTGTAGTGTCCATATGCAGTTACTTTGCATTACATTGATACATCAAATACCTTCAATACATGAGGCATATTTTGGTGTAGAATTGGTGTGTTCCTCAACAATTTTATTCATGCGTGCACCAGAGAATAAGACCCATGATATCACTACCAGTAATAGAACAGTTATGAAGCATGCATGTTTTGTTTTTTGTTTTTCCACAAGTTTAATAGTCCTAGATGTTCAATGAGCTCTGGCATGATTCATGATATGTGCGTGTGCATGTGTGTGTGTGTAAGTGTTTAGGACGTTTTGATGTAGTTATGAAAGATGCTCATCAGTGATTATATAAAGCAAGCTGCCATGGGACCAAGGGCTTGAGTTGTCCTCCAGAGGACTCTTCAGTGAGGACAACGTCCCTTGCGTAAAGGCACAGCTGCTGCTGCCAGGGGACTTGAACCAGGGACCTTCAGATTAAGTGTCTGTGATTGTATCCACTGAGCCACAGTAGCCCATTTTTATTTTGAATGTTTTCATGCCTTCCCTATACACTTCTTGTATTCCTGCTTGGACATTTCTGTATTGTTACACAGAAACCTGTCTTCAGAGGCCACCTGAGAGAGACAGACCAGTGACATTCATGGACAAGTGGTCTTTGCAGTTAGGTTCATGACCTTGTAAACCAGTGCTGAATGGGAAAGTGCAGCAGGCTTTTTATGCTTCTGTGGGCAGGTTGTCCTTACAATCATACAGAAGGTTTGACTATAGATGGATCATTGTTTTAGCATGTGCTAGTCATACAAAACAAAACAAAACAAAACAAACAAACAAACAGCAACAACAACAACAAATCAAATATAAAAACAAAGGCATGGAATTGATTCATTGTAAAAAACATGAAATTCTTGATAGAGCCAGAAGTGACCATAGAAGTAATGATTAGCAGTTGAGCTGATGGGGAAGCAGAAAAACAAAAAAAGAAGAAGAAGATGATATTGACAGAATTACCGGAAGTTGGTTCCTTTTGTCAATATTGTTATCTCAGCCAATTAATGCATTGATGGCATAGGTGTGTGTTACAAAGAAGTAGTCACTGACTTTGACCCTCTGGCAGTTGGCATTTGAGGGGGGTGGGGGCAAATAAAGACAAGTGGATTTCTGTACTGCCCTCTAGTGACCACTATGTGTACATTCATCTGTGATCCCCCGCATTTTTCTTGGGGTGAGTGAGTGCATGCAAAGTGATAACGTGCCTCCTCGGGGCATGCATTGCTGCCCTCTATGTGAAGCGTATGGTGACACATGAACAGACATCCCGACGTATAACATCCTAGCGTAGTGTGTGCTGAAATCAGCTTCAGCACCAGAAATAGATGACATACAGGGGAATACGTGTGTCACCCCCCAAGATCATTCCCTTAAAGCCGATCGTCACGTGTGACTCGGAAGAGTGATACAGCCAGCAGGGTACAAAGTTTATCCGCCCCGCACTGCCTGTCATTGGGAAAGTGACATGAGTAGAATCTGCATCACAAATACATGTATGTGGTATTAAAATAAACGTCCTTTGAATACTAAGAGGGAAGGGTGCGAACGCTATCCAAAGTCCAGGGAGTTTGTATCCTGTATGTAAAGACCTTTTGCTTTTCACATTGTTATACTCTGCAGCCTAGCAGAGGGGTACTGAACATATAAAAGCTGTTCTTATGGCAGTTTTGATACAGATATTATTGCAAATGCAGTCATAGACATTCATTTTTGAGAGATTGTATTATTTTTGCTATTTTGCATAGAGGCTATCGTAAGTGCACATATGCCTGTTTATAAATCTAATGCAATCAAGATCTAGTGGTGATATCTTCATGTGCACTTAAATTTGCAGTCCAACAGTGATTTGCAAAATTCGCAAAAATTAAACCCTCATGAATGTATTCAAAACAGCTTTTACAGTATGAGCTGCAAAACAGCCACCATTCACACAAGGACAATGTACTGTAAAACACAATATCATCGCGGCATGAACATTTCGCGAATTGGAGATAACGGCCTTTCTCGCAGCATGATATTTTTGCAAATTGTCACTGGCATCCCATGCGTATTACTAAAGTACGTGGGCAAGAACTTTAGTAGAACAGCAGTTTATCAGTGTGAATGAGACTGTAGAAATTGCACTCACTTGTTCACACTCGGCATTTTTCATACGCTAGTAGAATTATCAGTATAATATTGTCTAAATTCACTTGTCTCGTCGTCTGTCTTTCTGTCAGTCAATCTGTCTTTTGCTTCCTTCTCTTACTCTGCTCCTGTGATCTGCCCAAGTTCATGACCTTATCAAACAGGAAGTTATGTGGATGTCTTCAGTAAGTTGCAGTGAATGTTCAGTGCACAATATGAAGAAAAAGTGTAGACAGAGGAAGTCGTGAATGACATAATCCTTCCGAAAAGGAAAGTCATCTTTATGTCACTCCCAGTTATATGATTCATGAGGTGAATTCAATATTTTCATGGTCACAATATAGGATTTATAGCACAAACATGACTGCTTTGTACTTCATTGACTTACACTGAATCAGCACTTAAAAATACATACCTCCTCCCCACCCCCCCAATTTTTTTTTTTTCATTATTTCAGCATTGTATTGCAATCCTGTGTAGAATTTCAGCTGCAATGTAAAAAATCATAATGCAAACATCCCATTTCAGCTTTTGCCAAACACAAAAATATGTAGTAGTATTAAATATACATGTACATGGACATGTGCAGTTGTAGGCCCATACCATATATTATACATATTATGCATAAGTATGATACAGACATACTCCTAGATGGCACCGTTTTGAGACAGTGAATAGAGAGTGTGTTGTAAAGCATTGTCAGTCAATGGCTAGAATGGAATGTAGACATAAAGTTGTCCCCTTAATTAAGTTTAGTGTCTCTTTAACATATTAATCATAGTCATATATTGTCTCCCAAGGTGCCATCCAAGAATATGTATGCATAAATAGATAGATAGATAGATAGATAGATAGATAGATAGATAGATAGATAGATAGATAGATAGAGAGGTAAATGGACAGAGAAAGAGAGATTCACATTCATGCTTTTATAATACCATATTTCACAGATCACTTTAATATTTCATGGCCTATTCTGTGAAACATGATGCAGTAGTCTTAAAAAGAGACTGTACAGTACTGGTTGAGGTGGGATTCATGTTCTAAACATTCCTAAATGAGATAATGAGAAACCTCTTATGAAATATGAAAGAGCATGTAATTCTAAGAAGGATTCAATGTTTATTTGATGAAAATTGGTTTTCAAATGGCTGAGATATCCAAAAAAGTTATAATAATAAAAGGCGACAGGCCACGCCTTTTATTAGAATCTCTTTGTTTCACCTTGTTTTTGGATATCTCAGCCATTTCAAAACCGATTTTCATCAAATAAACTATTGATACCCCTTAGAATTGCATGCTCTTTGACATCTCATAGCAGGGGCGGATCTAGCTTTATATAAAGGAGGGGGTTGGGGGTGGTATGCGAGGGAGCGTAGCGCCCGAGCGAGCGGAGCGAGCGAGGGGGGGGGGGGGGAGGGTGTGGGAGGGGGGTTTCCCCCCTCCCACAGTAGGGAGAATTTTTGAAAATCTGTGTGTGAAAATGGCGTTTTCTTGCATCTAAAACACCACTATTTTTGGTATAGAGGTCATTGCCATAAATAGAAAAAAATGAAATTACAAGTTTAAAAAAAAAGAAGATAAGATTAAAAAAAAAATTGTCCCCGGATTTTTTTTTTTTTTTTTTTTTTTTTGGGGGGGGGGTTGCAACCCCCCCAATCCCCCCTCTACATCCGCTTTTGTCATAGAGAGGTTTCTGAATATCTCGCAAAATGTGAAATGCTAAATCCTCACCTCGACCAGAACTGTACACACCCTTTAAGAGTCCTTTGTTGTTGTTTTTTTTTACCCTTTCTTTTATAGAGGAGAACAAAGACGAGTCAAAATTCAAGTCGGCATGCAAAACAGTAGCACAGCCTGATGCTGATCTGATCCTCACCTGCTAAAATGAGGACAGAAAGTGGATTTGATGGAAACACCGAATAAGGGAAGTGAGAAAGCAAAACGGCTAGGACATGATAAATAGACGGGTCACATCCTGTGGGGAAATATCATCGAGGTCGGGAGATCTGAAATCTGTGCAGTATTCGTGCTTTTTTGAGGTACAATGTGTACCCCTCTCCCATCCCCCTTCATGAATGTTTATATGTAGGCCTATGCAATATAATACTTGTATAGAAATGATGAGAAGAAAAGAAGTTTCTTATTAAAGTTAAGGTCATTTTGAGATAGAATTGAAGACTTCGGGAAAGGGGGGGGGGTATAATCAGATTGGTCGAACAATACAGATGTCATTACATTTTCTTGGATTTTGTGGGGTGTGTTTTTTCCAAGTTAGATCTGCACGAGTTAATATGACCTGCGTGGAGTGGAGGTTGTGTGTGGGTGTTTATGTATGTGTGTAATACATTGCTCATACAGGACCATTAATGTGTGTGTGTAGGTAGGCTCACAAATACACACATACACACAGAGGTACACAAACTCGTACACGCTGATATGTGTAATGTGAATGAATCACGCACGCCAATGCGTGTGGCATTCCAACGACATGACAACAGTTCTCTCCTAGTTGACTATTTTCGTCCGTTTTTGTCCTCAGCGAGCATTGCACAGCATCTTCTCCCTCCCTTTCCTCTCCCTCCCCCCTCCCCCCCCCCCCTCCTCCTCTCTGCTGGTCTGTCAAGGGTCAAACTGTCCATTTGCTACAGGCCGATTCAGCCAGGTTGGCCTAGAACAAATAATTATAAACAAATATTGCCCTGTTGTACTGCAATTATCTCCTGTAGTAGAATGATAGGAGATATGGGCCATGAAGATGAAGTATATTATATACATGATATTCATATTTTTGGGTATTGCCTTGGCTGTGGGATGGCTTTATACCAGCTGCTTGTAACGGATGGGTCTAGCGTAGCAAGACTAGCCATGGCTTGATGACATATCTGATAGGCCCATTGGTACACCGTGCGTCATACATTCACTGCGTTCACATTGTCCCCCGCGCCGCGGGGAAAGTCCCGAGCTGTGGGACTTTCTCCTCCAAAACCATAATGTGAACGCTCGCTGGGACTTGTCCCCTCGTCCCCGCGAATCAAGTCGGGTACGGGGACAAGATTTGGAGGGGAGAGTGACCTTGGGGCGAAATTGATAGCGTCCAGCTGTGGTCATCAAATGTGCGCATGCGCTATGCCTGGCAGAGCTCGCCCCAAGCCCCAATTGCCCCCACAGCTCGGGGACAGATGAGATACCAATGTGAACGGTCAGTCGTAAAAAAGATAAGATCTCTTGAGGCTGTCCCCGCGGCGCGGGGGACAATGTGAACGCGGGGATTGTGGACATACACCATGGAGAGAGCCAACGAATGATCGAGAGAGAAAGAAAGAAAGAGAGAACGAAAGAGATGGTAGTGGAGAGCGTTTAGGGAAACAGTGGATGTTTCTCCGTCGTCCGACATAACCATCACTCGCTTTATACCACTCAAGGCGAGGGAGAAGGGAGGAAGGTGACTGGAGGTGAAGGAGAAACATTCTTCAACATAATATTATTTGCTCCTCAAAGGAGGGATAGTTCGGAGAAAAACTGCTGGTATGAAGGGGGGTGACCAGTGCAGGATATACACACACAGTGCTCCCTTGTGTGAGCCAGTGCTGTAGCAGTCAGTACGGGATTTTGTCTTCTTTCTCTCTCTGCTGATAGTACAGGATTCCTTTATTTACCCATTGATGACTTCATTCAGGGTAGGCGTCGCGCACTGCCGACCGCCCCTGTGTGTGAACGTGTTCAGTGTGTGTCTGTGTGTGTCTGTCCGTTCGGATCGCATAAGCAGGCATTCAGCACGTATCCATCCCCCATTGCATGTATGTCCTCTACGCTGTGTGGACATTTACTGTAGGTAGAGTGGTGTTGTACAAGCCCCTGTTAGGAGTGTTGTCAATGGAATCCTGCACTAGCTGTCAAAGCTGCTGGACGGACACTTTAAAACACATCGCATGGAAGTGATACGTACTCTGTCAGTTTCAGATTCCATGGATGTATACAGTGACGAGGACTGAATTTGGATATAACTGCCTTGCTTGCTGTGAGTCTGTCTCCATTGGGATGTAATGTATGCCTTGTTACGGTATCGTAGTATACCTACTAATGCATTTTGTCTTGCTCCAATGTATTATATATTGTGCAGGGGGAATATATCGGACATGTACATGCATAGAGTTGTTGAATACTGTACTGTGTGTGCCAATGATATTGAGCGGTGAGCTGCTTTTTGGCAGAGGTCAGTGTTATATACCGGTATACTGTACATGTCTAGATTAGGAATATCGAGCTTTACACATTTGTGATTATAAGCTACATTTGTACACTAACACTTTTTAGCACTCAAGAATAAATTTTCAGTGTGAAGTTTATACAATACAGACTGCTCAAACTCCGGGGGTCCTCTGCAATATTGTGAAACGTACTCACCTAGATGTATAAAACACCTCAAATTTCTGCATTGAGAAATGCATTTGAGAAACATGGTGTGATATTTTGCTCTGTGGTGAGTGTCTCAATGCTACGATTGCTAGAGCAAATATCTTGAGACTTTTTATCCCAGATTCAAAACACACATCACAACAGTGCATGGACACAACCTTTGGGCAAGCCTTACCATTTTGATACTGTAAAACGAGGAATGTTTGTGTGCATTTCAATTTCGCGAATTTCGCGAGTGCCAAGATTCGCGAAATTAAAATGCATGCAAAATTTCTTATCTACACTATATGCATTGAACACCAGTAGCAATTCGCGAAAATTTCATGCCACGAAAAAGGCCGTCGGCTCCAATTCGCGAAAAATTCATGCCGCGAATATGTATCATGTTTTACAGTAGATTTCAGGCATGTGCACTATGGTCGACAAATTTTCGCAGTTGACAGATATTTCTGTCAATCTGAAAGAGTGAAAAAAAAAATCATAGTATTTAGATCATGATAAACATTGTGCTATTTTGTCTGTGTGAATGGAAACATTTAAGAGAAATTTGCCATGCATCTTACATTATATTACAAATTCAGATATTATTAAATACGTAGATCAGGGTGGTAGAGGTCTGGTGATCCCTACCCCGGCCACTGCTTCCGACAAGTTCAACAAAGGTCACAGTTGCCCACATATTTCAGGGAGGAAAAGGCATACCATACAGGAGATGGTGAGAGGTGAACTTCTAGGTTGAAACATGTGAACTTCTAAGTTGAAACATGTAACCTTATTTTTTTTTTTTTTTTGGGGGGGGGGGGGGTCAGATGGGGGGAGGGGATGTGGGGTCCCCTGAAAGGATGGGGTTATTTTGGAATTTGTGTTTTTTAGGTACTGTGTTTGTGCATGACTCAAATCTGTCAAAATCTGTCTGGCTGTGTTTAATGGGTAAGTTTGACAGATGAGGAAAGTGATTGTCAAACGGAATATTGATGTGATCATTGAGTGATTGACATCAGTACTTTAATAGGCCTATATTGAATTGAGTTTTGAGGGCAAGGTATAATGAGGAGAGAGTTTCTTGTAGGCCCTATTTGTTGTATTGTTATGGATATTTGCAGTAAATTTGGTGTGTACATGCGTCTGTACATGTGTCTGTACGTGCACAATGTACAGTCTGTAGTTGTATACTGTCAGCAGTGCTAATTTCAGAAACCAAGGAAATATTGTTTGTGTGTGGGCGTGTGTGATTGTGTGCATATCACTGTGAAAGTGAATATTTTCGCACGACTAATTTTTCGTGCTCGGCCGGGTAAGATGAAACGTGTGTTTTTAATTCCAAGGAATCAGAACAGTAACTACTGGAGCATATGCCATACAAAAATATTTGCATGCTCTTATTTTTGTGCTAGCTTCTGGCTGCATGTCACGCAGAGAAAATATCCGCTTTTACTATATACATTGTATGTTCTCATTAATAAACAGGGATATTTTTTTTAAAATTTGTTTTATTTTTTTTTTTTCAAGGGGGAGGAGGAATGGGATTTCAGTGAAATAAATCATAAATTCCTTAATCCTTTCTGTGCCAGTAGTACAGTGTTGTTTTGCAAGGCAATAGGGCATCATATAATCATGTAGGTAGCATTTTTTTTTTCCCATTTACATTCCAAAATAAAGCTGTTCTGATTCCACTGCACTGGCGCTTGCATAAATCATAGCATGATATATTCTACCCACGTGAAAATCTGTGTGAAAGCATGTATTATAAACCACAAATTTAATCTCTCATGCAAAAATTACACACCATTCTGTGCACATGCATACTGTATGTCAGTACGTGGAAGCCCAATATGGCGGTTTGTGTTTTTCGTTGATGTGATTGTGAGTTCAGCGTGACAAATCTCTGCATAATTGCCAGACCAAAGGCTGACAGTGAAGCCAGCACCACAGACATGCATGATATTTTACAGGGCTTCCTTGCTGGCTGACCTTGAAGTTCAGTGTGTATTTGTAGATCTTACGTGTGACATCTGTGTACGTAATGATTCAGAACTGGCGGAGAGCTACATCCTGGAATAGCAGACAAAATATTCCTGTTGTGATGATGTGCAGTAGGTTGCATGTCTGGTGGCCGTAAGCTTCTTCCACAGCGCTCTGCTATGAATTATTTGGACAATTCATTCACTGAATTCAGCTGAAATCGGTCCATGATTTATCATTACAACATAAATTATTTCCCCAAACCAGACAAAATATTTCTGTTGTCATGGAAATGCATGTGTGTTTATGCATGTGGAATTTTATTAACTTTAAAGGGATGGTACAGTTTTGGTTTAGATGGGGCTGCAGGTTTCCAACTTATGTGTGTGTGTGTGTGTGTGTGTGTGTATTTGTGAGATAATGGGAAATCTCTTATGAAATATGAAAGAACATGTAATTCATGAATTCTGTGAATTCATTTGTGTGTTTTTTGCATAAAAGGTAGACTGTAGATAAAACTGTTTTTTTCCCTGGAAAGATTCTTATGGCAGTGTTTGCTTTGATTTGTGTTTATTGGGGTTGGAAATAATCTCACACTGGATTGCACACACTACATCTTCATGTGATGGTGTATTTATATCCCCAACCTCCAACCCCCTCCCCCATGCAGATTGTACCATTCTGATTATATTGCATTAATTTTAATAGACGTTCTAAAAACACAAATCAATATATTCATACGTACACATCTACAGCAAAGCTTTAACCCTCTGTGTGCTTTGTGTGCCGATTAGCACAGAGAAACCCCAGAGTGTTGTACACACCGTTTGAAGTCACTGGCACATAAAGGGTTAATTCTTCAGCGTCATCCTTGTAGTGGTGTCATGACGTCGTGGAAAAAAAAAAGAAAAAGAAAAAAGAAAAAGGAGAAAGGCCAGGGACGAGCATTCAAAGCTAGGAGAAAACTCAAGTCCAGATCAAAGCATGAAACCAACAACAACAGCAAAGATCTAGAAACACCCACACACATGCACACACTCAAATTTACAACAATTTTGTGCCATATGCACTCAGAATTTGTATAATTTTCCCCTTCGACAATTGTACTTTAAAGGGATTGTACAGTAATGGTTGAGGTGAGGATTCAAGTTTATAACATTTTTTTGGTGAGATAATGAGAAACCTCTATGAAATATGAAAGAGCATGTAATTTCAAAAAGGATTCAACGTTTATTTGATGAAAATTGGCCTTGAAATGGTTGAGATATCAACAACAACAACAAAAAAAAAAGCGATCCTAATAAAATTGACTGTCCATGGCTTTTATTAGGATCTCTTTGATTTTCCTTGTTTTTAGTTATCTCAGTCATTTCAAAACTGATTTTCATCAAATAAACTTTTGATTCCCCTTCGAATTGTATGCTCTTTAACATTTCATAGAGTGGTTTCTAAATATCTCGCAAAATGTTACAAGCTGAATCCTCACCTCAACCAGTACTACTATACAGCTAGATCTTGTACTAATCAGGACTAATGTGTCCTTGTGCTAAGCGCTCAGCAATGAGGGGGGCATGATATTGTTTGTGAATCGGTTCAGTGGTCCTTGCACCACGACAAGGCAATAGTATGGTTTCTATGTGATCCCGTTCAACATTTTCTGACAGTTATCCTCATTGCCATTATATTGTTGCAATCATGAGATCTGTTCCTTTCTGTGAAATTCTGCCTAACATCTGGCTTTTACAAAACGGTTTACTTCCTTTGCACGCTGCACTTTTTTCCATCCAGTTCATATCATTGTAATGATTCACTTTGTTTAGTGAATGTTCTTTGCCGTGGAAAATTCACTCATCCATGTTCCTTTTTGTGTTGTTGTTGATATTGTTGTCATTTTGCTTCAGTAAGAAATAAAGATTGTAATTGCAAAACAAGTTAACTCTATTCTTGTTAAATTGAGATATTTGCGACAAAAGCTGCAAAAAACAGAAGAAGAAGAGAATGATACAAAAATATGGGAAATTGTTAATCATAACATTAAGAATATTGTTATTTTACAAGCGAGGTATCACTGGAAAAGTTTTGTTTTGCTTTATCTGTTGATTGACTTACAATCCGGCTCAAAAATAAAAACATGCGAATAGTTTTGCATGTCATATAATCTCATAGTACATGTCTTGATTCCGCTGAATTAAAAACATGCAAAATTCATCTTACCCAGCCGAGTGCGAAAAATTACATACAAAGTGCAGCAATGACAAACCAGTGCTCTTATGCACCCAGGACCCTGTTCCACAAAAATTGAGATAAAACATAAATCAGAAAATAAAGTAGTAGTCCCTAAATACTTAATTCTGATTGGCTGATGCCTGATCAATGTTTGATTGCATCTTTGTGTGTATGCCCAGGCATGTTAATTAGCATGCAGAGTATATCTTGCCAAGCCTTTTCATCAGCATTTGAAGTACTGTAATCCATTCAAACTTGTCCCAGTTGTACAGTTAGGAAACCTACTCAGGCATCATAGCAATATTTCCAAGTTCAACAGGAAGGCCACTGTGAAGTAATGGGAATTTAGAGGGATTACATGACAGGTAATCTCTATTCATTTATAGTTTGTTTCCAGACCTCTGTGCCAATCAGCAAAGATAGCACTCCAGCATGCATGCTAAGGGGGCATGTCACAAGTTTGACACCCACAAGTCATACAGCCCACAGGTCATACAGCCTGTGAGTTTGACACCAAGCAAATAAGGCCCATGAGACCAACGTGTGTTGTAATGTTGAATTTGGGCTGTTTATACCATTGCTACTGCACACGATAATCCTGTCCTTGGGTATAAAAGGGTTAATATTACATATAGATTGACAGTATGTGAACTGTGGATAACGATACCTGCAGAATAATAGTGGCATGTGATATCTAGTCACACAATGATCCAGCACTCCTATTAAACCCACATATCGTCAGCTGAGAACCAGAATGGCGCTATCATGTTCTAAAATTTGAACATGAATAAAAACTAAACAATCAATTTTCATGAGATGAAAAATTTATTTAGGGGCAAGTCCAAGATAATGTCCCCTCAGATGCTCAAAATTCATCTTGATTTTATCAAAAAGTTATTGATATCATCTTGTAGCCAAAGAGTTAAATCATATGTTTCCAGCAAAGAAAATATTGAATTATGCAAATTTATGCAAGAAATATGGCCTTGATTTGCATAAATCAAAAACAAACCTTACGTATGGGACAAATTATAAATATTCATCTAAAATCAGTTGAATTTGTCCTTGACCTAGTTCCTTTATGGACATGACCCCTGTATGAGTTAGTATAATCTGCAATTGGTAAGACAAGGTCAGCACATTAATTATGCAAATTATGCACTTTCCCAGAACATAGTGTCCCATACGTAAGGATTTGAGTATGTTTTTTTAAGTTTTTTCTGAAGATTTGTAACATTGACCAATCATACTTTAGGAAGTTCTAATTTATTCATTTCAACTCCAGATTAGCAAAACTAAATGAGGAAATTTAATTAGTCCTTCATCTTATAACTAATTAAAGTTTGCTTACGTATGGGACAAATGCCTTACGTATGGGACATTACATGCAAAGTGAATGGGAAAACCGCCTTTTGACATGGATGCTATATGTCCTTACATTTGTTTGGTTAATGGTTATCTTTGCACCTACTCTGAAGAATATGTCTATATATCTGCCTCTCCTACTCAGATGACCTCAGGGAGAGTGTAAGAACAGCATTATTGAGTCATTCTATGATTAAGAAAGGAAAATAAAGAATATTCATTTATACTTGTAATTTCTTATTTTCATTACAGGCTGTGCAGCTGGTCTTGAATTAACATTCCCCGTTAACATTTTGATATTGGACATTTTCTTAATTCAGTTATCATTTTCAACTTTACCTCTCTACAAAATGACTTTGTCCAAGAATGGGATTCTCTGAGTGTCATTTTAGGTGCAGTACACTGTTCAGCATGTACCACAGGTTGTACAGCCTCAAAAGCGAAATCAAAACAATTGTGCTTATGGCGCGCATCAATGACAACATTATAGGTCTTACTGAAAAGAAAAATCACTTAAGGTGTGAGCAGGTAACTTTGTCATTACTTGAGTTGATAGCAAAGGAAAAACCCTATGAGAGTACACTTGTACTTTTTATTTTGATATGATTGTTAATATTTCAACTGTTCACCCTCAGAATATGTCATGACTTATCAAGGTCATGAACATGATTTCTGAAAATCCTGTAAAATGAAGACTATAGTTTACATTTGCTATAAACCACAATATCAATACTGGTTCTGTGGTTGGAGTGCTAAAAACACAAATTACACAAACAAATAGGAAATTCAATTTTCTTTTCTATTTTGTGTTTGAAGAGACAGATGTGCTCTGAGACACCTTCATCAACTCATACTTACTTTGTACCCCACATCTACACAATTATCAACATACACTGCAATCTGGTAGTGTATGATCAAATGAGGTTATTAGAATTTATTCAAAATTGTAATTTGCAGATCAGTGAGTTACTTAAGTGTTTCAAATCTAGATTTGAATGTGCAAATGATAATCTTTCCTGTATCACTACACAAGCATGTATGTATGTACAAAGTAGCACAAATTTTGTCGTCTTTGGTTTCATAGACACGAAGCCAAGCAATTTGAAAAAAAAAAACAGAAACAGCATTGGTACATACATTCTTCTATCTCCTTAAAATCTAAAACTTTCATTAAAATTTGATTGATATTGCAGTTCAGCTAAAATTCACATGGCAAAACATGATGATTACAGAGCAAAATGAAGTACTCTTGTTGTTGTGTTTTGTGCTGCATTTCAAACAATTATAAAGCTTTATAAAAACTTAGACAACTTGCAAGGTAAGCCTAGAGCTACTGAAAGTACCCACTTCAAACTGTATCTGCAAATACATTGTACATGACATTTGATTCTAAAGTTGAAATTATCAAGACTACAAATTAGTTATTGTACATGTACATGTATGCTATATCAAGGTCACAAGCTAGAATTTGCTCATTTTTTTTTTTTCATTTGATGAAAAAATATTGACTAGAGTAATTACAAATGGGCTAGAAATAGAGTGTCAGTATACTATATCTGCATGTGTAGACATCATGAGGACAGTGTTAATGCATGACGGAATCCAAACTAAGACATTTAATTGTAAATTGATAATTACTTTTATTTGTTTTATTTTAGCTTTTGCTGGGTACCTGAACCGGGAAAGTACCCACTTAGAAGTCTATTTCATTTGTTACATGTTGTAGCATGATTTGTGGAACTAAATATGACACTATGGGGAAATTTAAAGTCATTCCCATGAATACATTTGTGCACTAAAGACAAATGTCCCATACGTAAGTTGAGCCATGTCCCATACGTAAGGTGTACTTTCGTTAATTAAACCAACTTCATGAAAATATGCTTTATTCTTTTGCAGTGAAACTTTGCTGAAAGATACTTCAGTATTGTACCTTTCTTCACTTCCAAACAGAACTTGATCAGTAAGGTACTTTCAGAGAATTTTCAGTTCAAACTTTATTTTGAAAAATCCAGTTTTTCTCTGGTCCCATACGTAAGTTGGCATATTTTTCTTAATAAAATAATCAACCCAAGGTCAAATGACACCAAACTTAAACACAATATTCTTCTCAAGGATACCAGTCCTCCTGATGATAAACAATAAAATCCAAGTGCTCCTTCATTACTTTTCAGAGGTTTGAAATCTCTGAATGTCCCATACGTAAGGTGCGCGATATCTTGGACTTGCCCATAGTCAAAAGTTGGTAGATTTATAAGCATTGTTCCAAAATATTGGGTAAAATGGCACCCTTGTGATTTGATTGGTAACATTTTAGGCCTACTGAAAATGAAAATAGTCTAAAATTGACACCATAATGCAGAGGAGATCAAGTGATACATGTACCAATAGCTCAATACCCCCCACCCCCACATTGCGATAATGGCATTCTGGTTCTTAGCTGATGATATGCCCACTTGCTATGTCTCCTCGGCTCTTAAAAGCAGTTCAAGTCACTAGGCCCGTTCACACACAAGGGAAAAAGTGCGATTTAAAAATCGATTTTCTTATCGCGATCAAAATTTCGAAATTTTTTCCAGTGTGGACAGAAAAATCTCACTAATTACCGCGATCCTTATCGCGATCCAACTCGCACTGTTAGTGCGATTTTTCAGAATAATCGCGATTATTTTGCCAAGCGTCGTGTGTGTGAGCGCGATCGAGATTCGGAAATCGGTATTTTCAGTCCCATCGTTCGCAGCGCGTGCGAAACTCTATTGGGACTGCGGGGTCAGTCTTCGGTCATGCAAGATTCGCGCATGCGCAGTTTGGCCACTGATCGTTCTTTCCTTGCTGCGAAGTGCAATTTTTCCCTGTGTATGAACGGTCGAAAAAAAAAATCGAAATTTGGATGGCGATTGAAATTTCGATTTTCGTTGTTTGTGAACGGGCCTACTATCAAACAAGAAAGGGCATGGCACCCCTTAAAAATGTGTTACACACAAAGCAGACATCTTCTTGCTGGGATCCAGGTGAGATAATTTTTCTCTTTAATGCCATACAACCACCCTCATGCCCACATTCTTATTTTTTTTTTTTTTTTTTACTTCTTTTATACATGTACAGATGAATATCACAGATACTCGAATACACAGGTGCATTATCACATTTACAGTATGATTGCAGATATGCACACTGCGCACTTGATCATATGGGTGTACTTTGTACGCATCTTGTAATCTGCGTGTCATTCAAGAAAAATCGTTCACAGTTTATTTGCCATGCACACACTGTCATCTTATAATGATAACCTTATGACTATACAGACTATGAAGGTAAATATTAAATGTGTGACAAAGGTATGGAAACTATTGCTTTTCTTTTTACGTGCGCTGCATGAGTTTACCGTGTGACTGCCACGTAGTCAAGTTCATAACCGGAGTGATACTAGAAGTCAAGATTACTTGAGGGTGGTATTGACACACATTCATTGTGATACATGCACGTTTGAATGCGACAAATGCTTCATTTGTTTTTTTTTTCTTTATTTCTGTAATCTGGATGAGGACGTGAAACAATGCACACACTGTGGCATTGAAGCAGAATAATTGTATAGGTATATGATCAGACCCTTGAATGAGGGCAAAGTTGATTAGGTGGAGAGAGATTTTTTAGGGGCATGTCTGATGTAAAAGTGATGATCATATGTGATGAGGTGACATGACATTTGCTCACTATGACAATCATTCTGGTCTTATTTTCTTCAAGGACTTTACAGGGTTAGTATGGTTATGATGTGGTTTTAAATTTTGTTAGATATGAGGATTAGGATGAGGGTTAGGGTTATGTTTGTGTGTAGAATATGTTTGGCTTAGCGTGCTGATACTGTAAAACACGATAAACAGTATTCGCGGCACAAAATGTTCTCAAATTGGAGCCGACAGCCTTTCTCGCGAAATTAAAATGCACGCGAACATTCCTCAATTTATAGTATTTCATGGGAGCAACTGTCACAGGAGCGAATGTCATGGAATCGATCTGTGAATACTGTTCTACAGTGAATCATTTCATGACCCAAATTTTTAGAACTTACTCTTCAACACAATATATATACTACTGTACAATGTATGTACATGTATATTGAAAAAAAAGAAACCAACTGAAATAAGGGTACGTGCCTTTATTACGGTACGTTGTACACAAAAATGTACAAAGATATTTTACATTTTATTATGTTTTGATTTTTAATTTACAGTATTATGGTGTTACAATGATAAACATCTGTGAAGACTTGACTTCAATAGGGAGCTGTTTATTCTAATGGTTTTCAATTTTTGATTTGTCAAGGCTATAAACTTGTTTGGTAGTTAATGATGGAATTTCAACAGGAAGGGGTTACGGGGTGAAACTTCTGCATGGTAGTAAAAATTTCTGTTGATGTTTGTGTTCAAGAGATATAAATGTGCCTGTATGTCTGTGTGTGTGTGTGTGTTTATGTGTGTGTGTGTGTGTTCAAGTTTTTGATTTGTGTGATGACATTTGAAATGTTTCAGAAATATTCTTCTCCCTGAAACCTATAAAATCAAATAAATCAATTGTTTTATGACTGACTAAGATTACATGATCTGTCCAGACGAAGGTTAATGGTGCACCAAGTCTGCATCACATCTCATCAGGCACCCAATGGAGTGCCAAATGATTACAACAGTCATGTAATGCGAGTCATTAGAGCTTGACCTTTGTCGGCCCCTAGGAGATCAGATCATACGTGCATGTCTTTTAAAGAGAAACTCCACTGTGGTCATACAACAAGAAGATAATGAAAGTTTCATTAATTTGAATCGGGATTCAAATTAAAGGGGACGGCTAGTAACTGATCAGTGGGAATCAGTGGAAATGCTGGGAGATGATTGTTCCAATCCTTATGGGATTCATTCAAGAGTACATTGTATATCTATTGTTATGTGAAAATTATTTGCTTCAGAATGGTCTCATATTCAAGTAATGTGCAGTTTAATGCCCCGTCACTGACCAGGGACGCTTACCTGGAAACATTTAACTGCGCATTACTTGAATATGAGACCATTCTGAAGCAAATAATTTTTAAACAACAATCTGTAGATATATAATGTACTCTTGAATGAATCCCATAAGGATTGGAACAATCATCTCCCAGCATTTCCACTGATTCCCACTGATCAGTTACTGGCCTTCCCCTTTAAGCTTTAGAATTTTGTAAAAATTTTACATGATTTCACTAATGAAACCAATTTCAGTCTTACACATGTATATGTAGTCATCAGCAAATTGTGAAGTGGGATGTAAACTGTTTCAGTTTTTTAAAGACAAAAATGATGTGGACTGATGCTCTGGCAATGTCAAATCTCATCTATAGTGTGCTGTTCTGACTGCTGTCAACTGCTGCAGTAGGCAGATCTCCCAACCATTCTGGATTTGGAGGAAGGAATTTTGGCCATTCCCCCCCACTCTCGTTTCAATAGGAGTTTCCCATTCTCTTGATGATTTTACTACGCACTCCTGATGGAGAGCTCTGCTCTTTCTTTCCTATGTTTGAGCCATATCATCCCTATTTTCATGACTTCTTTGATGTCTTGTTTTTAAAATCAGGAGATTTGACATTGTGATTGTTTGAAAGGGAAGAACATGAAATATGAGATTATCGGTCACTCATGCAATTTGTTGTAATTGTGATTTTATTTTTTATTTTTTCATTTACAGAGTGGTCTTGGCCGGACATTGGTGGTAGTGACCAGCGTAATAGCGGGAGTTTGCCACGGTAACAAGGAATTTCAGAGTGCCTCTCCATCATAAGAGACAGGGTGAGGGCGAGAAATGTTGTCGTGCGTGATCGTCTCCGACAGCTGGGCCTGAGAGGAGTGGAACGAAAGAAGAAAAGGGGAGGATTGTGGAGTGGGCGTCGCCTGTCTCATTTCATCTTTACAGACACCATAGACACCATGCAAGTGTGTTGATGGATTGCTGTGTGTGTCTAGCTTTACACGCAGCACTCCGTCTCCCACGAGGAGCACAGCCAGGAGGCTTTCTCAGGACTCTACAAGCAGGGCGGGGCACAAGGAGATGATCATGTGACCCCATTTCTTTGTCAGGTGATACTTGTGGTGGTATAAGAGGAAGGAGAAGAAACAACAAATTTTATACGAAATAATAGTTAAGATAATATTTTGTGCAAAAAGGCTGTAAATTTTGGTAGTATATAAACGGATACACAGAAGAAAAGAAACACATGCGTCCAACAATGAAGGCCACGGAAGTGGACACGCGGTCAGTACAGTCCGGTGGCTCGCAGGCCAACAGCATCGAGTCCGTGTCAAAGCACCGGAAGCAAGGGGGCGGGCTTTTCCGGTTCTGGTCTGGGCGGTCGAAGACGCGCAAGAGCAGCACGGACTCGGATCACAGCGGGCCCGGCACGCCGCGGGCCGTGCGGCATCAGGTGGGCCGGTCACGCAGCGCGGCCGCCGCCTACATCAACAGCTCGCTGAAGAAGGGGCCGGGGACGATGGAGTGCCCGCTGTGCCTGATGGAGCGGCCCAAGGAGCAGTTCCCCGAGATCATCACCTGCGACCACCGCTCCTGCCGGGAGTGCCTGCGGCAGTACCTCAAGATCGAGATCACGGAGAGCCGCGTGAACATTGCGTGCCCGGAGTGCGCCGAGCCGCTCCACCCCAATGACATTAAGCTGGTCCTGCAGGACAGCGTACTCATGAATAAGTACGAGGAGTTCACACTGCGGAGACTGCTGATGATGGACCCTGACTGCAGATGGTGCCCAGCGCCAGACTGTGGGTGAGTATCCTCTTCCGTTGCCATGACTACAGAAACAAGCCAAGTAAAAACAATGATCAACAAATACTTTATCATTTCAGAATCTCATGTTATTTATGCTTGTAGTTGTGGTGAGTAATATGTACAGGCATCCTTTTCCAAAGAAAAAGAAATCAGTTCAGCGAGATGTCTGCACAGTGACCCTGAATTTGCATTGTCAATAGCTTCATCTGAAGCCAGTGGCTCTGGACCATTCATGAGTCAGAAATCACTGGCTTAAGAACAAAGAGTTTCTCTGAATTGCTATCACGTTCATGGTTGAATCTGGCCCATGTACCACGCATTCATGCCACATGCATTCATGCCACAGTATCAGCTGTCTCCTATGCCTCAATACATGTCCATCTATGAAGCTAATGGAAATTTGTGTACAATAGGGGAAGGTTTCTTTAGAAATGCAATGCAAACTCATATGAAATTGCTTTGAATAAGAAATAACTATTCTCAGAGCCCACTGTGACCAAAAACTACTGTGAAACAACAGACTTTGTTGACAAGAAGCTTTGTGTCACTGGAAGATTAAATCACAAAAAATATGTATTATAGGTGAGACTACATAATTAAGTGTATTGTGAGCAACTGTGTGGGCATTATGTGTCAAATAGAAAGCACATTTTTTTTTTTTTTTTTAAACAATAATCGTTGGCATATCATGGGATTTTGATCCAAAGATTACTTAAAAGGGGAGTATGACTGACATACATCTGTATGGTAATCCTGGTTGATATCCCCATGACCCCCCCCCCCCCCTTCAGCACCCCATTCGCACTGAAAGGTGAACTGTGCGATGCCTCCTTTGACCCGAACAGTCCCATTCAGTCAGTATGTAATATTTAAGTATTCCTATGCAGTGCACATGCAGCTGGTAGTGATTGCGACAGGGTTTTCAAAGACATTTGGTGCTTGAAGCTAAAATGTGAGGGTAGTCTTTTGGCAGACGGAATCAAGAAGACACTCGAGCTTTAGTTGCAGCAGATTGCGAAACATGAAGGCTGTTTTATTGGTAAAGAGTTGTAGAGGACTGCGAGGTTGTTCACCACATACAAGAGCACTCTAGCATTTGTTGTTTTCACACTCTCTGGATTAGCTGACATGTATATAGTGATGGAAATCTTGTTTGTTTTTTCATTGTGGTCACAATATCAAAGTGTTTGTGTGTATTTGGAAAAAAAAAACAACAAAAAAAATCCAAGGAATAATCCCCCATGGGGTTTCATTGACTTTTGACCTCCCAATTCCTACCCCCCCCCCCCATAATCATGTTAAATATCAAGGATGACACAAGGCTTATGAAATTACATTTTTCATATGTTGTAAAAGTGCATTATCACATACAGGGATTTGAGAAGTAATAAATAGTAACATATATGTCCTGTATGGTCTGATTGTTTGTCCAGATTAAAAAAAACACACAACAATAACAACAACAACAACAACAACAACAACAGAATCTTGAGGTCAGGCTTTACTTTAATGTAGCGATTTGTGATATGACTATCAAGTTCGAAGTGATACAGAACGTGTACAGGTCTAAACTGCAGTCCTTGTTCTTCCTCCTAATGTTGGTCACCAGTGTCATATCGATACAAAAATAGAACTTATTACATGGTGGTGAGGGGGCTGTTCAGAGAAATGTGTGTGACGCTCCAACAAAATGAGTCATAAGTCGCACGGGGAGTTTTCCCGTAATGAGCCGAAAATGAAGGGGAAGCACTGCTCGGGTCGAAATTTTTTTACGACGGATTTTGATTCCTTGATGTTTTATCTATTTGTACAGAAAATTTCAGCGTGTAAAAATGAGTACAAGTGTCCCAAATCACAGTTTTTCTGAGACCATTTTTTTCGGTTACATTTTTTCGAACGCTCGCCTTTGCGTTGCGTTTCGCACCTATTGTTCTCGCCCGATCGAGACTCCGCCTCCATTGCTAGGGCGTATGCTAATGAAGCATTGCTCTTGACCCCATTGAAGACAAAAAAAAAAGCATGGTGCGTGCGGCGGCGGCGGCGAGGGCTTTAGAATTACGCAATAACAGTGAGCTGACCAAGGCTATCAATTGCATGACCAGCGAGTTGCGTTTGATACATGCACCACATTTCATGAAGTGGTGATTGATGTGACGCACAAATGGCGCTGAAAAATTTTATTCTAAAGACGATCACTCAAAATTTATGATACTTTATCAATGAGCTAAAATGATCACATATCGAACTTGAAACCTCTCTAGTGATGCGTGTGTGTACTTTTACAACGGTTATTGGCCTCATTAATGAATTCATTCAAATGATTATAACTTTCGTTCCCTGGTATGTGACTTGCTGTTTAAAGTTCATCTTTGGAGATATAGTAGGGCCTAAGTTGTCAATTATTCTCGTTTTTATAAAGTCGACAGTTCGTGTGATAATTAGCCAAATGTATGTAATGCGTAATATTATTTCCCTGGTTAATAAAAATTATTGCCCTATTTACTTATGATGGTTTGGGCCGTGACGGCATGGAGAGAAATCGGAAGACAAACATTATTATTATGCCCAAATAGCTCGTGTTCCCTTTGGAGGATATTCTGACTCCTGACTCTTGTCATCTGTGTATTTTTCAGAAGTAAGACATATTTGAGAAAGTGACAGAAAGCTGTGTCGCTACTCAAAAGTGTGCTTCTTCATTTTGTTTTGTTTTTTTGTCAGAATGTTTGTACTGATAGCTGTTTGTCGTGTATTACGTGTAGCTGACATGTGAGAGGTCAAGTCTGCAAAGAAATTGGCTAACAGCTTTGCGAAGTAGCAGCGCTAATTGCCTATTGAATTGTGTATTGTGAGGAATTCGAATGAAAGAACTCGGGCCACACTGTTCACGCCTTTTATCCGAGTAAACCCCGCATCAACGAAGCCTTGAACAATGAAAGGTAAACTTCCTGCTATCAAGGGGTGGATAATCACGCAACCAGTATTCTTTCTTCGCCATTGATAGCAGAATCAGTGACATACTGTAATGGAGCAACAGTCTTGGAGGATCGGCATTATGTATGCTAATTTGTAAAAGAATTTTTCAGTCCCCTTTTGTGTTCAGAACCACAGTCAGGGACGCTAACTTACTTTATCTCTTACAAGCTATCGTTACTATCTTAAAACGTGAATTTTATGAAAGGTTAAAAGCGATCGCGGAATCAGTTCTTCTGCGTGACACAAGGCTTTTATAAAAGCATACCAAGCTTAAATCGTTTACCTGTATAGAAATGGCGGGAATACACACTTATCGCAATAATCCGGATTTGAGAGTGATGCACTCTACTATTTTTCTTCATCTTTACCCCGACAAAGACCATGGTAATTCAAAACAAACAAACAAACAAACAAGCAGTTGCATTATATCAGAACGTACAGAATTTTTGTGTTTCATGAATGTATAGGTCATCTCTTGATGTATAGTAGGTATTTGTTGTCGTTTTTTATAGCGTTTCCTAATAAATGCCTTTAGCGAAAACCCAACACAACTTTTATCAAGGAGGGAAGGGAACTTAAATTTGAATATAACATAGTTTAGAAATATCAGACATGTAAATAAGGCAATCATATTATACATCCGCATGGCCGATTGTAATCTCTTACTTTGACTATTAAACATGATCGCCTGCATTTACATGCTTTTTCGAATTTCTTGAACTTTGCCTCATTTCCTCTTTTTTTTTGTAACAATTGCTCGCAATATTTAAAAATCGTAACACAGTCTGCTATCCCACAATATAATGTTCCATTAAGTTTTGATTCGGCACTTATTGTTGGTCGGGTGACGCCAAATGTTGGAAGCTCGAGCGATGATTATACATGGCATTTTGTTTGTTGGTGTTCGTCTCATCGCTCAAAAGAATTTTGACTACGATTACAGAGGTATCATCTACAAGACTTAATTGATGGTTTACAGAAGTGATCATCAATTCAGTAAGGATAAGTCAACAAGTCATGAATTCACTTTACCCATCATGTCTAATCGCACTACGACATTGTTGAGGTAACCGCGCCTTTTTATTCTCATAGTTCAAACTAATTCTTGACATAATCAAAACAAATAGTTCTTTTGAGAAATATAATTTCTCAAAATACTCAAAAGGTGGCCTAAGTCAAAACTTTCTACAAAGATTGCATACGGCAATCTTTACTGGCCTAAACAAGTTTTCTAGAGCTGTCAGTTCCCCCTATGACGATGACTTCGATTGCGTTTTGAACTTGTACCGAACAACTTTCAAAACGGCTATTACCTTTATAGTTCGATTAATGAACCAGTCTTATGAATTCATAACCAACATTCGTAATCGTAACCATCACAGTAACATAATCCTGTCAATAATAGTTGGAAAATGTAAATGCTATAATGATAGCGCAAAATAATTAAGTAACAATTATGTTCATACATTCTAATTCCTAAGTGATGTCGCTACGAAAATGACACATGGTTTGACTACTGCTTCAAGCAAATAAAAGTAAAAAGGAATGGGATATACTTCTAATGATAATACCACGCTGTACAATGCATTTCACTGTATTTGGTAACGTTTGGTTACGTTTCTGTGCGCTTTACGTATACGGAAAATAAAAGGCAGATTGATGCTGTTAACATGCTAACGCACAACGCATTAAAATACATCGTGTACAATGTAATGTTTTAGTATACGGTTTGAAACTTTGAATTTGCGAGTCCTTTATAAAGTTATAAGGGTTACTACATTATCAAGCAAAAATTGAAGTATTTAGGGTTTCGGATTTGCTCAGAAGACTAACAATGCTATATACATGTATGACGATCGTTCGCAACGGAGAAAATCCGCTTCAATAGATATACAAAGTAATTCTGTTTTCATAAATTGAAAGAGAAACGTAAAGAAGTCAACTTTTTAACTGCATTTAGCTTTCTCACCAATTGAACTTGATTTGATCTACCATGCATGATGTGTACAGTGTGTTCTATTAATTCTATTAAATTATTTAATTGGCGTGCTTGTTTTTTTATGCAGAATATTACAGGTAAGTATAAATTCATAATGTTTGTACATATGACATGTTCGTTGTTTTGTATTTTCATTTTTATAATATATCACGTGTCCATTATCTGATTCTGACCACGAAAATATGGCGACTGTTTAAATGCGGAGTATATACTGGAAAACTAATGTCTCCTGCCAGTATAGACAAACTAATTTCTAGTCTATCCCCGCTTGAAATGGAAATAGAAAAAAAAAAAAACCGAAGTTCGACTTTCAGCACATTTCAACCGTTTTGTATAGTGCCTGATACATGTAATGGACACAATTCTTTAGCGCATAAGCAATCACACAACTTTCGGGAATAAATGTATGTCTTAATGATTGTATCTCATGGAAGAAAACTCGTCTCCCTGCCTCAATTTTAGCTTCTTCCTTTTTAAGCCTTGCGGGAAAGAAATAGTTGAACATCAATCGCAATCATAAAGAGAGACACATCCTTAAAAATAAACACAGGAGTACTGAGACACACTACGAAATAAAAACGGGCCTTTTATCACTATTGACAACGCATGTCATTAAAATGCTCTTTTTTTTTGGGGGGGGGGGGTAATACAATTGATTGTTCTGAAGGTTCGTTAATCACACAATGAAATATGGTTCGCTATTAGCTTACAGTAGGTTCGTAACAAGAAAATCAAATGCGGTTCCTTTTCCGGTGGTTCCTTTACCCGAAAGAAATCAAGCAATCATTTTTATTTTAGTAAGGTTTGTGAATGCAAAACGAAATGAAGAAGGCCTAAGTATTAATTCCGAATATTTGTCAGTATAATTATCTGTCTCAAATGCAGAAAGATTGTAACTGTAAATGTGATGTAAAAACATTAAGCTTAAGCCACAAGTTAATATAATGGTTCTTTATATGCTATGGTATTACAAAAGTGACCGAGAATAAGAAGTATATTTATGATACAATCATATAAACCCAACGTGAAGCTGTCAGGCCTACATCAATCTTTGCTTCTGATACGTATAGTATGTGCAGCATTGGCAAGTGTGATAAGCGATAATTACTGTGGACGCAACGTCTATAAAGGAATATGCCTAATATGGCGGGAATTCAGAATGTTACGACTGTATACAGCTGCAGCAGAACAGACCCGAAAGCAGTCTTTGATGCTCTGCAACATTACGACCATGTGCATAATTTGAGGGTTTTTAATACATGCAAAGAACACGATCTCAAAAGACGACTATCGTTGATTAACTTCATTGATTTTCTCTACCGATGCTGTCTTTTGAACTCCCGCCTACAATGGGTTCACATGTTCTATTTAGCTATTGGTACTTGCTAAACGTTTCCATTGACAACAACATGGGAGGAGAATGAAAGCGATCAACGCCCTCCCTAAAAGACGCTTCTCGTAATACGCATTGCGTGCCTTTTTTTCTTTCTACTGTTTCCTATTGTTTGTGAGTTCAAAACTTGCGGCAAACTACACCGCAGCCGATACACAACGCGTACCGACTCATTCATGCGGCGGCAGCGGCACGGACACAAACGCACCGAAGTTTACATTCGGGCTGCCGTATTGGTCAGAATCGTTAATGATAGACCTGTCCTGCGATTGGTTAATTATCTTACACACCCAAGCTATCGCCTTATATGGTAGTGCGTGCGATGGAGCGTAAACGCCGTCGCTAAGCAGGACTGTTGTATTGTTTCGTCCCGTGAAAGAAACAGGTCGTGAGCTTGAACATAGCCTGAACTTTGAGAGCGATTTTCTCCGTTATTTAGAAAACGGACTGACATCATAAGCGTAGTTAATATTCGTTTTTATGATCTACAGGGATGTCGAAATGAGTTGTATTATATATCAGTGTAAAGCTTAGAGTCTGTAGAATTCACATATAGGCATAACTACGATTTCATTTTTTGCGACTTTTGACTCATTCCGACGGAGCGCATCACATGTTTGTAGAGCATCGTTGCTGGAAAAGGTCAGATTTCGTAGTGCAAAACATCTGATACACAGTAGCTTTGATAGAAGCCTTTAGTTTATAAATATAAACACGAGGGTACCGGGATTTTGTATTGTCCTTGATATGTGGTACTTCTCTTCATCGTTAATATCATTTTTTTTTTTCCCTTCCAGCCTGTAACAATGGGGCTCGATCACATTTATTCCTAATGTCATGAAGACGAAATACCCGGGGAAAGTGTGGTAGGAACTTTTCTGCACAAGCTACATATTGTAATAGAGCATTGGAACCACAGTGGGTGGTTTTTTTTCATCACATGCAATACCAGAAAGCAGTATACAAAATTTATTTTTGTTTTGACACAAAGTCATGTACTTCTATTAACATCATAACTGCTGAGCCCATTTCTACTGTAGACAGTCTGAATGAGTGTATCAAATCAGATACCTTGTATTTTGCCTCTCATCAATATGAGGCCAGAAATTCCATATCTGTTTGAAGAAAAGGAATGAAAGAATTCTCTATTTTTCTTCTGAGAGATAAGTTGCCTATCTGAATTTGGCATTATATGCTGTATCAATGTAATACAGGCCTACGATGTAAAGCTTGTTTAATAGTCCATAAAGCACACAAAAAAAAATTCAGATCACCAAATGCAAATGCTGGAATGATTCTTTATGACTTATTTTGTAAAAAGAATGCATTGATAAACTGCAGCATCTTCTTTCAAAATCTACTTCTGTACATGTATCAGCATTTAGAAGTGTAGAAACTGGCCTTCTGTTGACTATTGTTTGTGGCATATTTTTTTATACCAACTTCAAGTAATGTACCACCAGTACAAGCAATTGGCATTTATACATATACATGCACTTTGTAATTTATCATCAATATCAATTACACCTGTGATATCTTCTAATGCTATTGCAATTAGCAGTTGAATGAATCATTAATTATCCAAGTGACCTGTGAGAACCATGGTAACCCGGTCCCAACGAGAACCTGGTGGCCTGTGTGTTATAGATCTATAGGGATTTCGGATGTAACAGGTTAACAAAACCCTGGAATTGCCGCAGTAATATTGTGAATGCACAGTACTTCCTACGCTGAGTCTGCGGAAGAAATAAAAACGAAAATGAAGAGAGGTACTATGTAACACAGCATGATACACATTGTGCACTCTACTACCTTTGTACTTTGTGCTACTTTTATATTACATGTTGACTATAATGTTTTAGATAAAGAAATTAGAGTCCTCTTTCAGTAAGAGTGCTTTGAATCAAAGTTGTCAGCCCAGCATGGTATACAGTACATGTACCTCTGACCATGAGTGGTGGCAAAAAAACAAAACAAAACAAAACAAAACAAAACAAAAAACACAGGAGGGAAATAGGCCTTTAATATTTGCCAAAGGTTGGATGGAGTTGACAGATCATGCCATTGTATTTCCCCTTTAGTTTTTACAACTATAATATCCAAGGTTATTGCAGTGAGTTATGAAAGATTAGTGAGAAATAACTGTAATACTGCAGATTGTAGTTCTCGTGTTAAATAGGAATATCCCTCCAGGGTTCAACACAAACTTTTTTGTCTGGTGGCCTGTTTGGGCAAATGGCCTGAAGGGTGTATGTAGTTGCCCTAAGTGAAAATAATAATCCATTTTTAATCTTAGTTGCCCTATTGGGCCACTGCTAGTGTCAAGCCTTGATCCTTCAGATGTCTAGAAATGATTGAGAATGAATGTTTTATTAGTAGATTGTAAATGCTGTTTTATATCATTTGTCTTGCTTTGATATCAAAATGATGTGGAGACTCTGTATAACCCCTTTTGATGATAAAGATAATTGTGGAATCACATTCATTATTTGTAATTTATGAATGAGTGAAGGCTGTTTGATATCATTTGTCTTGCTTTGTTAATATCTAATGATGTGGAGACTGTACATAATAATTAGGTAATTGTAGCATCACAGTCATTACCAAGAATGACAAGTCTGGTAATGAGACTGTTTGTGGATACTTTCTTCTGTTTAGTTGTTTTTGTTTTCCTCTATGACATGGCAGTGAGGTCTATTGTTTATTGTTTGTCTCTGAATCCATTACCGTGAAAACTAATTCATATTCAATGAACCTGATGAGATACAGTGAATGTTTGATTACTAGTTTGCATTGTCAGAGTATTTCAGCTGTTTTCTCTATCTCATTAATATACTGCTGAGTTATAAATTCTTTTTTCATAAACATTATTACCCCCCCCCCCCCGCAACAACAACAAAAAAAAAAAGGTGTGCATTTTGAAATATCAATGCGCCCTGTAAATTACAATTTGTAAGTATTTCAACTGGACTGGAGCAGGCCACAGAAACTCTTTTACCGAGAATTGTTGTTATAATCAGTTCTTCTTTTCTTCTTTTCACTTGCATCAAACCTTTTGTCCATACCTGCTTGTGTCTTGAATATATAATGTACTCATTCATTATGCACTACCATGTACACTGCTTACATTGCAGTTTGTGTATTTTGTATGATTTTGTATGATCTGTGGACTAGTATGCATCAGAAGATATGTCATTGTCTGTCTTCCTTTTTTTTGGTAAATTGCATACTCTGCAGTTCATGTATTTTCGAGATGATTTTGCATTATCTATGAACCAATTGCTGCAAAATATATCATTATTATTATTATTCATCTGTTGTTATTTTTTCTGTGAAATTTGATGACTTTTGATCTTTTTTTCCCCTCTCCCTCTCTGTTCACCATTCATCCTCCTGCAGATTTGCTGTCTTGGCAACGGGCTGTGCCAACTGTCCACAACTCTTCTGCCAGCGGGCTGGCTGTGGCACAAGCTTCTGCTACCACTGCAAGCAGTTCTGGCACCCCAACCAGACGTGTGATGCTGCCCGCCAGCAGCGCTCCGGCATCATCCGCAAGACCTCCCTCTCCTACAGCCAGGGGTCATCCTCTCGTGAGTGATGATGATGATGATGATGATGATGATGATGATGAGGTTGATGTCAATGATGATGATGATGTTGAGGTTGATGCTGATGATATTGATGGGGTTAATGGTGATGTTAATGTTGATTACTATGGTGATAATGATGATGTAAATGATGATGAGGTTCATGAGGATGATGTTGATGATAATTTAGATGATAATGACTTTAATGATGATGATGATGATGATGATGATGATGTTGATAATAATGATGATGAGATTGGTGATTGTGTTGATGATAATGATAATGATGATGATGAAAATGTTTAATGATAATGTTGATGATTATGAGGACAATGATGATATTGATAATGATGTTACAGTTGATGAGAAAGATGTGGACGAGTATGATGATGATAATGATGATGATGATGATGATGATGATGATGATAACGATGATGATGATGATGATGGTAAAGGAGGTTATGGCCTTCTGGAAGAGAACCCTGTGTTATGCTACAGAGTGTTGCAGACAATAACACCAGCAGATGCACATCAAAAAGGCATTATGTGTCAAATATTTCAGATCAGATAGTATGGAGAGAATGGAAGTGGTGGGATAGAGTGGTAGAGCAATAGGAGCTGACAACAGCCTTAAAGGTAGGGGATACCTTTTACAGACCTCCCAAAATGCAGCAAAACATTAAATATGAACCTCGGGGGACTTGTTTAGGCCACTGCTGAGAAATTTGGAAGTCAACAGTTATCTACAATTTGAATAATGCACAAAACTCAACTACTCAGTAGTTCTGTGTGTCAGCCACACTTAAGCCTTTTTGTTGCAGTCTTCTGTATTTTTTTTAATCTATAAACACAAATCTAAAAGTATAAGAGCTGATGTAATAACATATAGAGTGTGTGGCAAGAATGTATATAGAAATGTTTGTAAGTTTTGATGAACTTTCTTCACAAAATATACATGATGGACACACATGCAGTGCATGGGTCTGCAAAGGTAGCCTAGTAATGTACTGGAATTTACGGTGAGCCCCCCCAAAAATTCAATTCAAAATCTAACGGTCAATAAAAATGTACTAAATGTTACCTTCCACTTTCAATACTTTATGGGAGTTTCTAAAATGATACTCTCTTCAACATACCACTGTATTTATACAACTCTTCATTTAAGGCATGCAAATGGGATTCCCTACCTTTAACTTTCCATGCACATCTTTTGTGTGTTTTTCAGCATCTGCCATTCACCTCTAAAGGTCAAAATGACATCTACATTGTACAAGTGGTTCATATTCCCTGATTAGTCAGCAAATAGCTCATCATCTTATGCCAACTTTTACTCAGTGCTAGATTAAAGTAACCATGAGACAGAAAGCTCTTGTGAGTGTAAGAAGGTTGTAAATGTCTATAGAGCTTTTTCTTTCTGCACTTCTGAGCAGGCGACAGCTTTTAAGAAATAAAAAAGGGACAAAATCTTTAATGGTGTTGAAAGTAGATGATTGATTGTGAAGTTTTTTTGTGTGATTGAACTCGCTTTTGTTTTTAAATTTTGTATGCCTTTCACAGAAGCAAATTCAGTGGTACCCCTGTTTAATTTTAGCATTTTGCGTGTTTGTTTTACTCGCCACGGACCGCCCCGCAGAAGATCAAATCAAACAGTGCCCCCGCTGTACAGCCCTGATCATCAAATTAGACGACGGCTCGTGCAATCACATGACCTGCGCTGTGTGCGGGGCAGAATTCTGCTGGCTCTGCATGAAGGAAATATCAGACCTCCATTATCTCAGGTAAGAGAAAAAAACAACAGCAACAACAAACAAACGAAACCCTGGTCTATTCAGCCCTCCCCAAATTTAAGGAGACTATATTAATAGGTTAAAAACAAAATCAACAAAAGCAAACTAAACATATTAACAAAAGTGTAATAGAAAACAAAAATGGGAAAAAGACTCGGTCTTGTATACAAACAATAATTCCAATCGCAATGGTTAGCATAATTTTAATTAGGCATTGCAGTTATGTTTCTTGACCAGTATGAAAACAGCTAAAGGTCCCTGTACCACATAAAACTTCTCCTTTCGTTCACACCATGTAAGAGCTTGGTTCTGTGCCAGTAATTTTTTTTTTTTTTTTTTGCCTCTAGAGCTCTCCAGGAAGGGTGAAGGTCATGGCTTGGTAGACGCCCCTGTTGTATGTTATGAGACAATTGTCACCTTGTTTGTCAGTGTTTATATCCATGTTGGGGCGCAGAGATAGAAATAGGAAGAGATAGATGAATATATGTTGAAGAGAGGGATATAGATATGTACAGTGGAGATAGAGATAGAGAAAGAGAGAGAAATATATGCAGATAAAAAGATTGAGAAAGAGAGAGAAGGATAAAGAGGAAGAGAACAGATAGATTGAGGAGGGAAAGACAGACAGACAGACAGAGATTCGGAACTGAAAACAACCTCTGTCAGCCGTAGGTTTCAGCTACTGGCAGAGGTAATTGTCATCCGCGAACAACTGCTGTGAAGAGTATTATGTTCCATGTAATCATGCAGAGAAACATTTCAGCATGTTGAATAGTGAAATGACAAAACTTCACTCGGGATGTAGAGAACAGCGCTTTGACTAATTTGTTCAATTATCTCCGCAAAAAAATAGGAAAGACTTTTGTGCTTGTGTCTATACTACTGTGCCTTGTATATTACCTGTTACTTTGTGAATGTTTTCAGTATTCCATGCAAAACTGCGAATATTTTTCATAAAATTGTTTTTAATCTGTTTTGGTATGTTGGGAAATTTCATTCTGCCACAGCTACATTTAGTACACAGACTGACTGAAGGAGAAAATTAGCTTTGTATGTCCAAATGTCAACAAGAGTTTGAAATGTGTATCTAGAACAATCTAGTAGTATATATTCCTGGATATAACTTGTTATATTGTAATCCTTCATTTATAGTATCAGAAGGGATCTTAAAAGTGTTGTATAGGATGGATTACTGTGGAATTATGAGCTTTGCTGTTGAATTCCAGGCACAAATTGTTCCAGAATTTATGTCCTACAATGTATAGCCTATCTGTTCAATCAGGAAAGCTAGCATTAATGGCCTGAAAATGGAGAAAAATCCCACATTTGAGATAATCTTCTCATTTCATTTGGGATTTGGGAAGAGCCCAGTTTCCATTGATCTCGGTGGGATTATAGAAGACAAGTTCCTTCATTTTGTGTTCTGACATTATCTCAGCAGTCTTGAGCTGCTCAGAGAAGATGGACTCTGAGATACATACAGAGGCGCTGATGGGGATACTTCGGCATTAGGGATTAGAACTTAGTGCTCTCTGCTGCCTTTGCATGGCCTTATCCAAACCCATCTTTACTGGCAAATATGGGGCGATGGCTTTTACGGGATCTCTGATCCTGCAAGTGGGCTAGTTGCATCCACCCACTCCCAAGAGTTCCTGCACACGCAAATATCACATCTTAAAGTATTGGTCACTCTTACGGTCAGGGAACCTAGTTTAAAGTGGCGTTGCTCTTGCCTGGGGTCCTTGTCACCAACCCCCCCCCCCCCCCCCCATTTCTTACTTATCTGCTTCCATGTTGAACTCTTAATTTTCATATTTTGTTTTTTTTTTTCTCCCATATGAGATGTTGCATCACCAAAACCATATAAACTCTGTGTTGATTTATCAATTTTCCAATGGGCCTGAGTATAATGCATGCTTCCCATCTGCAATGTAGGATTTCAGTTGTCAACGTGGCCAACAATATGGTCGGATTACTTTGAAATAATCAGGAATCGACTCTGTGCTCCGAGTATGCCAAGTATCGGGATGGTTTGATAATCCCTAAATGGCACAGTTGCCAGGGAATTTCTAAATCTCTGAGTTCTTTTGTGTGTGCACACAACAGAGAGTGAGTCACTAAGTTCTTGTTTTAAGAAAAAAGTGATTCTTTACGCCCACTCCAGACCCCATCCTGCATTGGAGAGATAATAACATTGTTGAATCTTCAAGATGGCATCTGTAGACCCCTCTCTTCCCCCACCCCCTCCCAAAAAAGAAAAGAATCGTCAAATCATATTCAGTTCTCCCCATCCAATGAAAGATGGTGCATGGACTTTATAGGAGAGAGCCCGGCAACTGGGGTCAATAACTTTGAAGTGCTTAAAAACATAAAGTTCAGCTCCAGCAGTAATAGTCACTTGTCATGCATTAGGAAGACACAGAAAACACAATGTTACGTCAACATTTATACAAAATGAAACTTAAGCCGTGATCGATCTTTTCAGAACCTCTCCCACCCCCCCCCCCTTCCGAAAATTATTGTCCTCGGGCATTTGGTTCCCATTTCCTGTAAAAATCCACATGTGCCCGCCCATCCCCTGTGTATGGGAAGAGGGGAGAACAGAGAGAAAGAGAGGGAGGGAAAATCTATGGAGTGTATTCATCCTGGAAAAGGAAATTGGTCGGGCTGGAAGGAAATGAAACACGCACTTGACCCAAATCGGAGCTCGCAAGTCGCCTCGAGATGAGAATTGTGTATGATGTGCCCCAAGAGCAAAGTGACTTTCATTGAAGTAAAAACATCGTGCATACAATGTTCTGACACACATTGGGATCCACTGTGGCTTAGTGATTAGGATCGTGGATACTTGATGGCAAAGTCCATGGTTCAAGTCCCCCTGATGGCAGTGTATGTGCCCGTAGGCAAGACACTCTTTAAGCGTGGTTGCATGAATATGTAGTCTTTTGGAGTGGACTTTAAGCTGTTGGTGCTGTGGTAGCTTGGTCAATGGTTACTTAAAATTTGATATACAAACTGGCACACACAGGTACGCATTATACATGTTTACAGTGTCTATATTGTATGTATATAACCTGTCACTTGCCATCAAAGCTAATAAAACAGCAAAATCAGGTAATCTCGCTAAAAAGTATTTAAAATTTTATTATGGTCAGAGGTCGGTAATGTGATACCTTAATAAATTCAATGTTTCAAAAGCAAGAAATGTTTGACTTCGGAAACGTTTCAAGTTTTCATGAAGCAGTGTAGCATTTTGGATCAACCCAATATGATCTAAAGCCCAATCTTACACATTCTTAACTTAATTACATGCATTTTTAGCATTGTTCACTTTGACAGTCTTTGGCAATTATTTTTTTTTTTTTTTCTCACTAGGACTATTATTGGGGGTATTATTTGCAAAGTATTTACAGGGGAAGTAATTGTGTTAAACATGAAGGTTATGGATAGCATGCAATTCTCTGAAGAGAATTACTCAGAAATGTGATGATAGAAATGTAGCCCGTCCACCATTGTAATGTAGAACTGTGAGGTGTTCAATGTGCCGTGTACAAGTTGTCGGTGTATGTACAGTTATTGAATGAAGAAGGCTCCCCGTGCAGTGCTCTGACACTGGTTCTTGTCTCAGCTTGATGCATGGGTCCAATCCATCCATCAAAAAGGTTGCCGGTACCAAGCATCATTGCTAAAATGAAATTCATAGCCTCTCCTTTTCTATGCCTCCACTTTTTTTCCAAGGCTGATGATGGGATTATGCGACTCCCTGATTTGCAGGAGAGCTCTGGTAATGATGCAGTTGGGTGTCATGAAGCATGCGGCTTGTTGCCTAATGGTTCTTGGGGTGGTTTTTTTACGCCCCGCAAACATCCCACGCATCGTGCTATTTAAATGGGGGCTTGTCCATTTGCGAAAGCCCACCGCTGCTCTATATGTACTCTGGAGAATTAGTGTAACCTATAGGCATATACTGTACGCTGCGAGTACGTATTCAGCTAGCCATCCTCGTAGAGGAAAATCTAATGCTCTGTAGCTTGCAATAGTGACTTGATTCGTGGTGCGTTACTGGCTTGCACTGTGCACTATAGCTCTCGTCCCATACGCCATTAAAATAGCCCCTGTCTAAAATTCAGAATGCACATTTAATATTGTCCATCCTACTTATATTGAACAGAAATAAAAACAACAAACCAAATCAAATGATGAGACTACATAGTTATGTAGCTAATAACTGAAAAAAAAAAAAAACAACATGGATGTAAAGCCATACTCTTCACTCTGCTAGTATTTTTTTAAAGGGATGGTATAGTTTTGGTTGAGATGGGGGATTCAGAATTTAACTTTTTGTAAGTAATTAGAAACCACTGATGAATATTAAAGAGCATCGAATTTGAAGAGGAATTAAAAGTTGACATGATGGAAATTGGATTTGAAATGGCTGAAATATCAAAACACAAAGTAAAACAAAGTGGTCCGAATAAGAGATGGGTCCCACCTTTTATTAGGACCGCGTAGTTTTTGGATATCCAAGCCATTTCAAAACCACTTTTCATCAAATAAGCTTTGAATTCCTCATTGAATTGTATGCTCCGTGAGATTTCAGAAAAGGTTTCTCATTATCTCAAAGGAAAGTTGGAAACCTGAAACCCCATCTCAACCAAAACTGTACCATCCTTTTTTTAAGACGCATGTCCACCATGTTTGAGGAATGATATTCAACTTGCTTTGCGGTGTGCATGTACATCGTTGTACATTGTACCCGTCTTCCCACAGAACCCCAGGTAAAAATCAGTCTCGCTCTCTGACAATGTGGGGAATCTCGCTGCCGGTACTGATGGAAATGGTGCCGTGTGACGCAGCACAAACATACCTCAATCGCTCGGACTGATTACGGAGTAGAATTTCACGGTTGAAGTGGATTTACGATCCAAACTTTGGATTTCTCCCTGCCGCTGCTGTTTAAAGTGGACAAAAGCCGGTCGCCAGTGTTTGTCCACCTTTGCAGAGATCAAATAATACAAACAGTGAGAGAACGATGAAAAGAGAGAGATAGAGATAGGGGGAAAAGGAAAGACGGGATGTTTGCCAACATTGCACCACATTGGTCACAGTTCAACAATTTTGGATTGTCGACGAGATTCCAAGCTGTGTGAAAGGCGATTCAGTGACTGAATGCTAACTAATGGCCACAAAATCAAAGCAGTTCTAGGCATTCAGGTCTCACAAATGAAGCTCTTGCGATGTTCAGAGTTCTTTTTATCCCGTAATCACCATCAGCTACTCTCATTCATTTTGCAATAATCGTCATTAAAGCAGAACCTAAGAATGTAGATATCATTTACCGAGTGCCTTTGTGGCCCCTCGGCCATCCATTCCTTTTCCCCCCCTCCCTCCCTCCATCCCCCCCCCCCCCCATTTGGCAGCAATTATGTCACAGATAAAAAACTTAAACCCTTGCCTAGATATGAAGGCTTCATAAAGTCAAATGCTATAAAACCATATATATAAAAATATAAAGATATTTGCAGCAACATGATACCATGACCACATGATCTACATAATGATTGTTTAACTTTACTGTTTTATGAGCAAGTGATGACATAATGCTTTGATAACAGTTGTGCATGTGATACCTTGTATAATATTTGTTATTTTATGTCATCATGATTTTGAATGTCAAGTGTGTTATTTATAGATTTTCACTGCAATGCTGCTGTTGTCGATTATACTCAGTACAACTTTGTCTTCAGGAACGGACCTTTGATTATTCAAAAAACTGAGAGAAAATATCTAAAAAATAGATACTTGAGAAGAGACATTTCTCTTTTTATCAGCTTTAAGAATTCATTATTGCAAGGAAAATTGATAATGAAGTCAGTAGACCTGCATATTAGGATGACAACAAATTCACAATTCCTTGGGATATGAATTTAGATGAAGAGAGAAAAGTTATGTTTATTTCAGTTTGACCATCTAGGGCCAAGTACAAGCCGACGAGCATCAAATGCATTTATTCAAATTAATGCTAATTGCTTTGGAGTTTGCAGAAGTTAGCAGGGTTGCCTAAAAGGCTCCTGGTCGTCAGCACAGAGCGGAGTCGCAGGCTTGTTGTTATGGCAAATGTGGCCAAATTTGATTAGGGCACGCAAGCCATTATGACTGTTTACCTTGAAGGTGCAGTGCTTGCCCAATTTTATGTGGTGTGTGTACCCCACCAGTAAAATGATGGGAATGAATGGAGCATTTGTAATGTGCCTTTGATTTTAACAGTGACCTATTCCAAGATGCAGAGGGGTATTATTAGAGCGAGTTATGATAATAATAATAATAATGATGATGATGATGATGATGATGATGATGATGATGATGATGATGATGATGATAATAATAATAATAATGATAATAATGATGATGATAATAACAATAATGATAATAATGATAATAATGATAATGATAATAATGATGATGATAATGATTAATAATGATAATGATAATAATGATAATAATGATGATGATAATAATGATAATAATGATGATAATTATAATGATAATAATGATAGTCATAATAATAATGATACTGATAAAGAAAGTTTACATTCAAGCAGGCAACAGTGTTAGACAAGACTGTGATCCTTGCATATGTCTGGTGCACAGTAATATCATTCTGCTTGGATTATTTGGACATGCATCATGTTATATGTCTATTTCCTGTGTTGGCCGAATCTTTCCTCGAGAAAGCATCTTAATAGAAAGCTTGTCCGGATGTTGCCGTGCCAATGTCACAGTAATTATCCTATAGTGGCTTAGAATGAAATTTGGCAAAAATTCCCTGGACAACATCTTATGTCGTCGATGTAGGGCAATTTGGCAATCAGTTGCAACATCTGGACAACATTCACGGCGTGGAGAGTCTTAGCAGGCAGGATAAAAAAAAATTAAATATGTAATTGTCTGGACATTGTATGGACATTAAGGTCCGTTAAGGTCCATTAAAGACAGGGTATGAGACTTCACCCTTTCCGTTTCATTATAAAACTAAAAAAGCACTCTGAGAGCGCAGACCTCCGCCAAGCAGCTACTTTGCACCGATGATCTCGCTCTTCCCAAAGAGATTTTCCTCCTCCCCACCACTGGGGAAAAGCTCTTTGGGCAAGAGCAGTGATTTCCACCCATAGGTATACATGCTGAAAAATCGCCCGATTTCCCAATATACAGTAGAAGCCTTTGTTACGTCATAAACCCTCAGCTGCACAGCGCACCTCACCCTAGCAGAAACTAGAGCACGCACTTTAGTGGGCATTTGAAAACCTCAAAAATGCGCAGCTTGAACTCCCGAATTCATTGACCCTACCTGTCAAAATATCAAAAATCCTTCATGAATTCCCCCCAAAAATTCTCAGATTACTACCAAAATTTAATAATTTGTTACTTGTGTCATTCTCAACCTTTCCTGGAAGTTTCATCCAAATCAGGTTACTACTTTTTGAGTTATTTTGCACACGGACAAACAAACAAACAAACAAACAAACCATTGGTAATGAAAACATAAAGCAGTCGACACACACGATACAACATTAGGTAAACATACTATTAGTGGGCATGGAATTGAATGGAGATGAAACATGGGAAGTTTGGAAATAGATTACTGTTTCAACCTTCCTCCAATGCACACACAAACAAACACCCAAACACACATACACACACATCCACACATACACAAGCTGATCCCAAACAAGCAAATAAATGGTCGTATTTTCTCATATTTGAACTGGTTTGGACATAAAACAAAGAGGGTCGAGACAGATCCAAGAAATCAGAGATAACTGGCTAAATTTCTAGCAGTATCGAAATAACATCACAATCAACTGTGTGTTCATTTGTGATTGTTTTCTTTCACTTTGTACTAATATTTTTTTATGGTGTAGGTACAAAGGCAAAGTCTTGATTAACTCTGGTCTGTAGACAAAAGAATGATTTCGTCATGAGAATGACCTGTTTTTGTAATATTTCTGAGGAACCTGAGGAACCATTTATCAGCTGTTATATAACAACTTACAATACTGTGTATTCTTTTTGTTTTGTGAATAACATCTGGCACAGTGTGCAAAGTAGAATTTTGAATGTCTTCGATGCTTTAGAATGATTAGTTTGTCTAATTGAAGGGTATGTGGGTGATACCTGTGGAGACAAAAGTAAACAAATTTATCGAAATAATCTAAACTTGCTACTACCTGTTTGTGTTGCGAAGTGGTTTCATATGTGTAGCAGTCAGTACTTTTCACTACATGTCACTTTAGCCAAAAAAGAAGCTAGTGCAAAATCGTCCTGAACCGGATATATCCGGCCAAAATGAGATTTGTTTCCAAATTTAAAAGGCATAGTTTTCTAGAGCTGTAAAGATATTCCCACTCTTATATATCATGTCACATGCAAATGCATCGAAACAAGCAATTTTGTGTATGTGCTAGATGCGGTGACTTCACTGTAGTATTGAGTAGCACTACTCCTGGTCAAGCTTGAAGTAGATCATTACACTTATGCAGCACTGTACAATGTCCACAAGTATGACTTATACCAATAAGAGTACTTGGCATCCAATATCACTGTCACTGAGTAGTGCTGGTAACTTTCTCATCTGGTTTGGGAAGTGAAACCAAAACCAGAAATGATGAGGTTATTGGAAGCTGGAGTGTATTGTTTTATGAAATCATCATGGGAAATATCAAATGCATAGCTTCCTTTTTTTTTTTCCATAATCACATGATGTCAGAGCTTGTATCTTTAACTGTTGGGTTCTACTCAGGTCTTCTAGTTCACACGATCAAGAATATATTCTATCATGTGTGTTATCGCCCATCATCTTTACAGAAATGTTTTCTCATCTGCGTAGTTGTTATGTCTTCTTTGCAGGAAACGTAAATAAAAACCTATCAGAAATGCGTCAAACTGGGACACGCAAAATACATGTGAGAGGTTTAGTGTGCCAGATAATGTTCAACCCCAGCAAGTCATTGATTTGCCGATCAAGTATGTGTTTACGGCATTCCTCGTGGCCTAACCCATTAACCACAGACACTCACTGGCTCGTGTGGATAGTCTATGAAGATTTTGAAAGTTTGTCGGTTAAAAGAACTTTATACATAGACACACATAGGCAGCAAGACTGAAATGAAATAAAGCAGCATCAGTTTGACATTGCACAAAAATTGTACTGCTATTTGCCTTGAAATTGCTTTTGTTTGATCATGGTGGGTTGTTTTTTCCCTCTTATGTGTTTTCTGTTCTTATGGGGCTTGGCATGATCATAGAGAAAAATGGGGAAAAAGCAAGTTAATAGCAATGTTCTAAATGTGGAGTGAAATCTCTGTACTGTGGCATGAATTACAAAACCTTGGCTTAGTTCCAAGAAAAGAGATTATCTTGAAGAAAGAGATGTGCTGGGCCAAAAGGTGTGTGAAACCTCTCCCGAAAAATAAAGGCAAACACACACAACGAATTCCATGATCCTGGACAGAAGTACCAAGGCAAATATGAAAACTGGGTGAAAGAATGAGACTGAAGGGGGAGGGGGGGGGGGGGGGGGAGGAGGGGGGATAAACATACATTTTAAGATTAAAGGGTGTGAACAGTTCTGGTTGAGGTGAGGATTTAGCTTTTAACGTTTTGCGCGATATTCGGACACCACTCTACGTATGAGAAGTCAAAGAGCATGCAATTCTAAGGGGTGTGGAAAGTTTATTTGATGAAAATCGGTTTTGAAATGACTGAAATATCCAAAAACAAGGTGAAACAAAGAGATCCTAATAAAAGGCGTGGCCTGTCGCCTTTTATTATTATCGCTTTTTTTTTTTTAATATCTCGGCCATTTGAAAACCAATTTTCATCAAATAAACGTTGAATCCTTCTCAAAATTACATGCATGCTCTTTCATATTTCATAAAAGGTTTCTCATTATCTCACTTTGGAATGTTATAAACCTGAATCCCCACCTCAACCAGTACTGTACAGTCCCTTTAAGAATACTCAAGGGAAATGCAAAATATGTACTTGTAACAAAATCAGTTCATTTTCACATTGTTTTTGATTGAACATGCTATTGTGATGCAAGAAAACATTCAGTATTCATTGCTTGAGGTATTGTGTACATGAGTTATTCAAGCATGCAGGGGAAAAGAAGGCCCTCTGTGATCAGGGGGTCATAACAACTTGGTCATTCTTGCGATTATGAATTAATAGAATTATGATTGATTCTTGTGAATATGAAAAATGTGGCATTTAGGAATAATTATTGCTCACTTTTTGGTTGTTATTTATTTGATCATGAATCATGGGAAGAAATAAAGCTTTGGGATATCATACAAGAGCATGAGAGATCGAGAGAGAGAGAGAGAGAGAGAGATCATAGGAGTCTCTGGATGGGGGAAACAGTGTATATATCACTTTGTCAAGTGTGTAATTATGAATTATTAATACGTTCTTTGATTCAGTTTTGCAACTGTGTGCAAAAGAGGTGCATTATATGATCATGTATTAGTGAGAGAACATTCATCCTTGCCCTTCAGGTCAATGCATATAATGAAAGTTTATGATTCCCGAGCACTACACCATCCAATTCCACGCTGCTTGCTGACAAAGACAAAATTTTGGGGGAAAATGTGAAGGATAAAAAAAAAAAGTGAAGGACAAAAAACCCCCCAAACATGACTATTCTTTTTTTTTCTGCCCACAGTCCCTCTGGATGTACTTTCTGGGGAAAGAAGCCATGGAGTCGCAAGAAGAAGATACTCTGGCAGCTTGGCACGCTGGTAGGCGCACCGGTGGGCATCGCCCTGATAGCTGGAATAGCCGTCCCCGCCATCATCATCGGTATTCCCGTCTACGTGGGCCGAAAGGTGAGGAGAGAACGCGGAGGTGGAGAGTGACAGTGTCTTTCGACCGAGGAGTGAGATGACAAATTGTAACCTTGTCTCTCTCACCCCTCCACTCCCTCCCCCTCCCATTCTGACTAGTCATATCTGGTTTCCATGACAACCACAAGTGTCACTATCATCATGATCTCTCGTCTCCACTCCAGCATCCTTTCATATGGACGCTTGTCTCCACAGCCCCCTTTTGCTCGTATCCCACAACTAATCATCGTCTTTTCCATCTCGCTCAACATACACCCCTGGTGGAGTCCAGTATGTCTTCCCTCTCTCCCCCTCCCCCTTATCTTTTCCTTCACTTCATCTATTTTGTTGTTGTTGCCATTTTCTAACTTCTTTCCCTCAAAGTTCCATTTATCATGTCTTCCCCCCCCCCCAATCTTCTCCTTTGCTCAATCCATGTCATTTTATCTTTTTCCTTCATCATCTTCCTCATCTCTCACCCACAGTGAAGTTTGGGCAGATATCTGTGGATATCAATCTTTCCTTCATTCCCTCTATCCATCTTATCCTAATTCAATTCTGACTTCTCTGCTATGCAAAGTGAAATCTCTACCAGATTCCTTGGTAATCGCTCTCTTCTTTTTTAATCAACATATTTATGATTGCTTTCACTTCCGCCTATCCTGTCAGTTTTGCTTCCTTCTCCTCACTCGAAGCGTTCTCAAAATTGAGCCACCGCTCGTTTCATTTGCATCCTCATGCTTTAATTTACATCGCTTCCTGTATGCTCTTGATTTCCTCCTAATCTTGAATGTTTTGTTTTTACTCATTTCGTCGGGCTGTCAAAGCACCTTTACCACATTTTTCTTCCCTTTCCTGCTGTAGATATAGTGCTGATATTTTTTTTTCTCTGTTGTTTTGCCTCGATAGTGACCGTTGGACGCAGGTTTGTGATTGGTCAGTGATAGAACATGGCTTCACAGTGTTTGCAGATCATGTGCATGTTGTATGTCTTGAAGTGATCATCCTTCAGTCATAGTGTGTCAAATTTTTGTTTCAAAATAAGCTCTGATCTATTTCTGGCTATGTATAAAAACCTTTTTTATTTTCCCCTTCGTGTGATACAAGGTCAATTCTTAGGTAAGGTGATATACATGTTTGTTTCTTTTTAGATTTCTCTGAGGAAGGTGGTAATCAAGTATTCATTACCTCTGTCATGGAGGTTATGTTCCTCCTGGGGTTGACGTACAGTATTTGTCTGTTTGCAAAATATCTTTAAAAATTCATTTACGGATTTGGAGGAAATTTCAGGAAAAGTCAGTAATGACGCAGGAACAGATGATTGAATTTCGATGGTGATCCAGGAATTTTTTCCCCCCAATATTTTGAAGCCGGATTCTTTATCATTGGGGCATACATGTAGGGCATTTTCATCAGCATGTGTGTGCAGCAGAGGTTCGCGCTCTTGGAGTGCTTTTCTCATTAAAGGCATTATCTACCATTTGCAGATGAAACAAAAATCTAGTTTAAGTGCTTCAAAATAGTTCTAAAACGTTCATATTTTTTATCAGTAATGAGTATAATCAGTATTAAGTATTGCCAAATATACAAAAATATGAACTTAACAGCTATAATAGAATTGTTTCTAGAATAAGCCGTGTACAGTTATGGTTTATTGAGAAAAAAAAAGTGATATCTCCATATATTTTGGCTTTAATGCAAAATTTTTATTTCGTAGGATGTTTTGTGATAAAACTGACCAACACATATATGCATTAATTGTAATAACTTTTACATTTAAAAAAAAAATCACTGCTCCCAGTGAGAAGCAATATCTTTAATCTCGTATTCATAGGGTTAGATTACCATCTATTCTCTTGAATGTGATCTTCAGATCGCTGATGTGCCATAACTTCTTACAATGATAGGCATCAAGGAATCTTGAAGATTTGTAATAATAATAGTTGATATTTTTAGAGTGCCCATGAGATTTATTTCATACAAGCTGCATATTAAGTCAATGTACATCAAAAGACACCAAAGTGAGCGGTCCTTTTCACAGTGAAATAACCGCAACATGGACATAGCTTCTGTAGTATAGATGCGGAATCATGAGACAGCAGGCCTCAGATTACAGGTTGAGACAAAGAAAGCTGTTACTGAGGTGATTTCAAGAATCAAAGCAAGCAAAAGAGAATTGTAAATACAGACAAAGGTCATCCATTTGGCTCTAGGAGGAAGTGGCCCAGAAGAATTACCATCGGGGTCATCACTGAATTGGCAAACATGAGTTCCACTGTACACCCCTGTATTGGAGAAAGCTTTGTACTCAAGGCATTGGTAGTATTTATTATAGAGGTGGACATTCAGTAAAGAAATTGAGACAAATTGTGCCATCTTAAAGGTCCAGTTTACCTTTGGGAGCAGTGATTTTTAAAAATGTTCAGGATATCACATTTGATGCATATGTATAGGTCTGTTGTGTCACAAAACATCCTACCATATAAAATTTTTGCAATAAAGTCTAAAATATAAGGAGATAACAGCATTTTCCTCAATAAACCGTAGCTGTAGATGGTGTAATCTGGAAGCATTCTTATTATAACTATTGTTCACATTTTGTGTATTTAACAATACTTAACATCAATTATGCAGATTCAGTTTTTACAGTGGTTGTTTCTATCCCTAACTCACATTTTAAAACATTTTAAAGCACTAATGCTGGGTTTTTATTTCATCTGCAAATGGTAAATTATGCCTTTGATAGAGGATGTACATTCTTTAAAAGAATCTTTTTTCCATTTGTTGAAATTTGAAGAGTCAGTTGTAGATTCAGCAATGTAGAGACTTTTGGAAATTTTTACAACCGAAACAAACACTCGTGTAATTGACAGCAAAGGACTTCAGCGAAATAGAATTTGTATAGTATTCAACTTTAGGAAGTTCTTGCAATGAATAATTGAAACGGTGATTAAAGGATATAGTGCCAAACCACAGATAGATGGTTTCTACACACTTGCTCGGCTAATGCAGGATGTGGAATGGGATTTTTCTTTGTAATCTCCTTTTCTTTCTTTCTTTTTTAAGTTTTGCTTTAATTTCTGTCATTTTTTTTTTTCTGTTCCGTTATTTGCACAACCAAAGCATTGATCTGCAGGAGGTCATTATGCTGCTGAATAAACAAACAAATTGCAACAACAGCAAAGAGTATCCTTTCAAAACCCCCTAAAGCTTAAAAGCAAATACAGTTACGCTTCCTTATATGGAAAAAGGATAAAAAGAGTGCAACAAATCTAAGAGGAAAACAAATAACTGTATCGATAACCACCAGTCCAAATTTAGTGTCAGACTTACGTCATCGGTGTTGATGTTATAGTAGGTGATGGTCTTTCCTAGTGAATGGTCACTTTGCAAGGGCATGAAACCACCCCCCCCCCCCCCCTCAAAAAAAAAAAAAAAAAAAAAAATGGTCGGGGATTCTCTACTCAAACATGCACGGGGAGAATGTGACATTTTACCCCGGCAGGTTTTACGTCATCGAAATCTATTTCAGCAACCGATTGGAAAATATTTGTCAAAGCAGGCAGCTGCTCTTTTTTTTCCCCCGTCTTTCTGTCTTTTGCAGCAGTCAGTTAGTTTTTCTGGTCAAAAATAAAACAGGGAAAAAAAAAAGCTTGAATACACATTACCTTTTTTTTTTGACGAGTCATGTATAATTCAATACAAGCCCTGGGCCGCACTTTATCTGCTTCCTTTAATATGTTTGTGGAATTTTAAGGGGGGGGGGGGGAGTGGTGAGTACATAAGAGATGGAGAAAAGAAGAAATAGGATGAGAGAGAGAGGGAGAGAGAGATATCAGTCATCAAATTGTTGATGTAAATTTTGGAGAGATTGTAGAAAGAGAAAGAGGTAGAAAAATATCATTGAACCTAGCATACATGTACAAATAATAGGAACCTATATCATGACAGTTGAAAAAAGAGCAAGCCATCATATATTACATTGATGCTCTTAGATTGTATTGAGAATCGGAGTAGGAGTTGAAGATGATAAAAGAAAAATACAGACGCAGAGACCAACAGACAAACAGACATACAAATGTAGGGCGCACTAACATTTATGTTGAAATACTGTGGTACAGTTTGTATTTCGGTAATTCGTAATGTGAATCATGCAAATAGTACACCATGAAATACCATGGTATGTAGGGTGGTCATTGGAACTTTGCATGAAATAAGCATGCAGGTTTCGAGTACATGGGTCGTGTCACGGAATACCATCGATCGTACAGCGATGTATTTCTCATCGTGTGACCTGGCACACTTTCCGTCTTCACCCCGTAGGCAATATGCGCATGCACAGTGCATACCTCAGGCTGAGAGAGGCGTAATTTTCGGCCAGAAATACCTTGGTAATTTTTGAATGGAATACCATGGTTAATGATTTGGATATGAATGCACCCACAAGTGTCCAGTGGACTTGTAATATATAGATCTCGGACAGCCTCTCTTCCTGGACTGCCAGTAATTGGCTGATTTCCCCAGTGCTAGAAGGCCTCTTCTGTCATCATTTATATCTGTGTTCACACTGACTTTCTTGCCGGAATTAGACATTGTTGTCTCCCCCCCCCCCCCCCCCCATTTTGTTTTTTGTTTTTTCTTTTGTTTTTAGTTCATGGTCCTTGAAAATCTGGAAAAGTAAGACTCTTATTTATAATGATAATAACAATAATAATTCACATCTATAAAGTGCATAATAATTATCATGAATTCTCAATGGGCTTGACATAACATATACAATCATCAATACTTGAACAGGTGAGTTTTCATTCGTACAAGTTCATCAGTAATGATAATAGAGTTATGCAGAGCACTGAAAGTTTGGAGCAAGGTGTATGGCACTATCATAGTGTTTAAAAGCCAGGATGAATAATACAGTGTATGCCTTACGACAAAGAAGTTTGAATGTAGCTGATGATTTTTGTTTGACACCATACAGGACAGACATATACGTGGCTTTGTTTTTTGGTTGAAATTGTAGTGGACAAATGAGCAGAGTGTAACTACTTGTTTGTTGGCACATATGACAAAACAAAAACAAAAACAAAAACAACAAATATGAAGGACTGCCACTTTGACATTTTATCCTTTTAAATCAAAGGGCCATGTTATGTCAGAAACTGCTGGTTTTAGAAATGAATTTAAGAGATTTATACTGTCGCATCAGAATTATTTCTAAAGTCCGCCTGTGGCTATACATCTCGCTGCATAGAACGTCCATGTCTTCGTTTGACACTATAGTGATCGGCGCTCTGCCATTTAATTTTGTGCATGTTAATAGGGTGTCGGGCAATTTTTGATCACAGAAAGTGCGTCATTGCCTGTTTTCTGTTTTGACAGGAGTAATTGTGTTTGGTGGAGACAGCTGTTACAATGTAGATACCTCCCCAAGGGCATTTGAATCTGAATATGAATTGAATCAAATTGTTTGTTGTATATGTGTGTGTGTGTGTGTGTGTGTGTGTGTAAAAATCATTGTGTGATATGGTGGTGTAGAGCATTAAATTAAAGATGTGCAATTATGAACAGTCCGACTTGCAGTTCTTAGAAGAGTTTTAGAAATTATGTAAAATGGTAATCAATATATGGAGTGATTTGATAGTGCAGTAGAGTGGGATAGATGCGTTTGAATTGAATAAGCTGATGTTCACCAGAGGAATATCTTGCAGCTGCATGCACAGTATCATTCACTCACATCTATGTATAATGTCAAGTGGTGAAAGATCGGTATGAGGTAAAGTATGATTGACAGATGGTAGAATAGATGAATAGGAAGTTCATGTTTGTGGAAAGGAACAATATGCAGATGATATGTGAAAAAGAGAGTAGATAGATGGATGAATAGATAGATGGAGGGGCAGGTAGATAGAGCATAGATCATAGATGTATGGATGGATAGATAGATAGATAGATAGATAGATAGATAGCAAGATTGATAGATAGATAGAAAGATAGAGAGATAGGTAGATAGATAGACAGGCAGTAAAAAACTCCAAAGGGAATGGACTGTAGAATGGCTGACCCTTGGAAGAAAAGATGAAAAGAGAGTGGAGGAAGGGAGGGAATTATGTATAAGAGAGACGGATAGAATGAGAGGTCAGAAGAATGTCGAAGGGATTGGAATGCAAAGTGACAGAATGTGGGAAGAAAAGATGGATAAAGAAGAGAGACTGAAGGAATCAAAGAAGATGAATAGAATAGAAAGAGGGGGTAACATATAAACAAAATGGAAAGTAAGAAAGCAAGAGAAGAATGAGTTATGGAAGAAGAGAGGAAGCAAGAGAAAATGCACAACAGAAACTATGTGAGTCAAGAAAAATGTGGACAAGACCAGGAGTAGTAAAGGAGTAACATTTTCTCCCTCCCAAAGAGATAGATGCCTGTTTTAAATAGACAGAGATTTAAAACTTCCGATTCATAGTATAACATGGTCTTCCTCAATGGCTCTATGGTATATCCCGTGATGTGATTTGAAGTAAAGTGAAAATTTGGTGTCATGACTTTCTCAAGCATATTTCTCTATACCTAAAAAAAAAAAGAACAACAACAAGAACAACAACAACAACAAAGAGACATTGAAATAAACTGTAATTGTCTGAATTTGTTTTAGTGGTAGGTGAGACGATATTTTCCCCAGCAGCTGTTTGGGTTGACTATATAATGGCAAGCAATTTCTCACCACATCCCCATGATGCAGTAAATATGGGACAGCCCCGACATGCATGTACACATGTAGACTTCCCGGCAACATAATTATAGTGTCATAATTAGCGTTGATAAACGTGCAGGATGATTGCCACGGTATTGATTTGTCCTTGCTGCGTAAACTGGCCTCTATGGGGCGTGCATCATTTTCTTGTGATCATTTACGACTTGTACGTGATTCCCCTAATAATGTTGCTCCTGCTCACGAGTGTCTGTTGAATGGATATCCTCCCAAACCTGCTGATTAGCCAACACTGTTTTGAATATAGTGGGACTATGTGGGTGTGGACTGCATGTATCTTCCCCCTGTCTTGCTGAGGTGCCGAGTGCATAATAGATAAAGCTATTTTTGTGCTGCAGCAGAACAAAGCAATAGCCTAAAGCACATTCAGGGTAAAGTTACATCATAATGACCGTATGAAGTGCTGCCGTTGTGCAGTCCTTAAGTTTTGTTTTGTATCTTAGTGAGACATTACAGAGATCAGTGACTGCCAGAAACCTTACCTTCAGCCAATGTGCTGGTATCTACCCACCCCTTCCTTGTTTGTTTGTTTGTGTTTTTTGTCTTCCCTTTCAGTTAGCACTTGAATTTGAAGTTCTTTAATCTGGACTAATGTGACTGGTTCAATAGCTTTAAATAGGCCTCAAACCTGGAAAGAAAAAGAATAGACCATCCCATGGCCCGTCACTCTGTCTCACCAAATATACCAAAATAGATATCTATAATATATACATAATTCAGTAAAAAAACAAATAGTACTGGCCAGCTCAATTAGAACTAGTATTCTGTGGTTATAAAGTGAACTTTTCTGCTATTGTGTACTGGCCAGCTCAATTAGAACTGTAACTCTGTGGTTAGAAAGGGAAAATTTTCTACTGTTGTGCAGTTTTGGGGTTTGTTTGTTTTGTTTGTTTAAGTGTGAAACATGAGGAATTAGTGCCAGTAAACAAGCCATCAAGAAATGTAGTTCATCTTTGCCATGATAATATTTGTGTGACTGTAGCATGTAGCAAGATTGAAACAAATTAAGGTGATATGTGTGATAGCTCCCACGAACCCCCCCCCCCCAAACAATTAGAAGTGAGCATTATGTGATGTATGGAGAAGAAGCATTCATAATACGATCCACAGAGAGACATTAATGGCTTGGTGGTAAAAAGAACATTGATGTCATAAACTCACATAGGGAGAGATATGAAAATGATTGGGGAATACAATATGCATGTGAATGCGTACAACAGGAAACCTTTGACCGAACCCTGTAAGTCTCATGGCTGACTCTCGTCGTGAAGCGTGCATGATAAGGTCGTTGACACAGATAAAAATCAGGTACCTTTTGTGCCTATTTGCCCCACTGCCCCAGCGGTTCAGACGTGCTACGTACATGTGATGATCGAGTGGCCGTATGCTTTGGGCAAATATACTCGGAGTCTTGATAACATTAAACAGAATGTACAGAGACATAGAAGTCAACATGAGTGTGTGGAAGTGAAACATGAATGTTCCCTTTTCCCTGACCCTATTCACATTTGAAAAAAAAAAGAGGGGGATGGGGCCAAGAAAAGCATATTCTTACAATGTATTCAGGGTAAATCCATGTGGAGTAACATTTCAGTGCAGCATTTCTTCTATCTTCAAACTGAAGGGATTTCTTCCTGTCTAAGAAAGAAAAACAATAATAATGAAAAAATAATGTAGATAGTATTTGATCATGTCATGTGCTGATTACTTATTACATCCTAGCCTAATTTTGTGTGTCGTCTCCATTCAACACCCAATTCGGTGTCAAGTTCAGACATGATTTTAGCCATTTTTGTCCTTTGTTCCCATTATTTCAACAGATATGGAGCAGTTTATTATGTGCAACTTCCGTTAGGCAGCGTACTCATACTGTTGTTTTCTGTGAAATGTGATATTGAAAACAAAATCATTGCACACTGTTTACAATCTTGTCATATTCACTGTTGGCCCCTAGAATATATATCAGCTTTAAACAATGTAGAAAGTGTTACAAAGTCATTGCAAAGCTGTAAATCATAAATGCATACATGTGAGGTGGGCTGAACCTCACACCCTTTTGCCCCGTAACCCGTTGATGAGTCGTGAGTATACTCAGGCAAGTGTCTATGAGAAATATGTGCTGTAAGCAAAATCAATCTATCCTAAATGGGTAAAGATTGCCATACTACTTCCATATTTAATTAAGTATATCTCATCAGTGGGTATAACCAGAGATTGTGAATCTTGAGGTCTTATGTTCAAGTCCTCGGACAGCAGGGGTGATGTCCTTCACAGGGTAATCCCCCCCCCCCCCTTTGCCTACATGTATAGTCATGAGCCCCCCCTTTGCCTACATGTATAGTCATTTGGAGGGACCTCAAACCATCATTCATTCATTCATTCATTCATTCATTCATTCATTCATTCATTCATTCATTCATGTTTTATTTTCATTTCTAAACAATATGCAGTACATCTAGTAATACAAACGTCAAAATGATAGTATATTCTTAATTCTCAACCCTAGCCCAAACTCTAACCCTAAAACTAACCCTAATCTTTACTCTAACTTTATCACTAACCAGTATTTAGCCGGGGAGGGGGTAATTGCCCTGATATGAGTACCAAACATAGAATCAGATCAAGCAGGAGGTGGCAAGTTTCCCACCTCCCTGGATCAAGTAACAATCAGTCAATATGCAAACCATGCAATGAAAAATTAACATTTCCTTTGACTGATTTCCTATCTTATCATGTGTTCATTCATCATTATATTCCTTGTCTAAAGTGAAACAAAAGCAAACATTCATGCAGAGGCATGCTTGATAGTGAATACTAAGAATTTGCATAGTGTTGGGTAAATGCATCGTGGATGCTTCTTCGCTACCTGAAGATGTGTTTGTTGAAGAGTTGCAGCAGCTGTGGAAGGTCGGGGAAGTGTTGTGGCTAACAGTGCATTCCCTGTTCCCTTTCTGCCATTCAGGTCCATGCCAAGTACGCCAGCATGCCTCGACATCGACGAAACCTGGCCATCGCCGGCAGCGTGTCGCTCTCGATACTCGTTTCTCCTGTGATTGCTGCCCTCACAGTTGGTAGGTAGCCAGTCTTGTATATGACTTTGTTGTATTGTTAAACACAATGCTGGGGGATCTCATTGTTTGAATTGCCTTTTTTGGGGGTGTTTTCTTAATTCAATAGTGAGTATTCTTGTTCAGTTTGATGAAATTTATAATGTTACATGTATCACTTTTTCTTTTAGATTCATATTTTAGGCAATTTACAGGAATACCATATTGTTAATTGCCATGGGTAATTGCAATTGTCATGTAACTTTTGTGTCCAGAATTTTTGTCACTGTAATGCTGAGGTTTATCAGCTTTTGTTTCTATGGCACACTGATCTTTGAATATGATGTGATTGAGCAATATTGGGTACATGGTACACTAAAGTTCACAAATTCAACTCCAACACATCCGTGTGGACATTGAGAATGGAGAGACATTCTATCAATCCCAAGCCTATTATATAGGATTTTGAGGATCATTTTGCATTTTAGATACAATTAAAATGGTGGGCTGATGCAGTACATCGTATGTTATCTGAAGAGAGGCAAGAGTCCATGTCTTACACATGCCTACCTTCACCAACATTTCACCAGAAAGCTAGTTTGAAGTGTACGGAGGAATATACTGCAGAGGAGGATGATTTGTGTCAATTCTTGTCTTCATTTGCTTCATTTGGCATTTCCTTTCAGTAGCTTGTGAGCTAAAGAAAACTGAATTTCAAGGGTCCCCCCCCCCCGACCCTTTGATGGGTTTGAGATGTTATTTTACTGTGGGCACTCAGCATGTAAGTATGCAGGCAAGCATATACAACATACTGAATGATTCAAATCATGGGGGTTTCGAAGTGTTGTGAAATTGCACTTATGGTAACCTTGTGTCTCATGCTCCCAATAAAAGAAGATACTTGGTAGAATGGCATTAAGTAGTGCCACATGAATAATGTTTTACTGATTCGGTCAACACAAGACCTTGTCTCTGACATCTTGTGTTTTTTCCTTCCCCCTCATCATCACCCTTTTTCCTTACCCCATCCACACCCCTCCCCCTCTCTCCCTTCCCTCTCCCCAACTCCCATCCCCTGCCCATATCCCCCTCCCCCCACACCACCCAAACCCAGGAATCGGTGTGCCTATCATGCTGGCCTACGTCTACGGGGTGGTGCCGGTGTCACTCTGCCGCAGCGGGGGATGCGGCGTTACCACGAGCAACAGCGGGGGCGTCCGCATCGAGCTGGATGAGGAGAATGACGTGGGAGTCGGGGTCTCGGATAACAGATCAGGTATTCATCGCTGCTGTCTCTTAACCCTGCCCTTGCCATAGGCAACTGCCACGGCACACAATGTTGGTGGTGTGTTTTGCAGTTGTAGCTGCAAGAGCGTAAATCTGTTGAACACCACCGGCCAGTGATGCATCTAGATTTTACTCCTTAACAATTGATAGCACATTATGTGGAGTGCTAAACATAACTCCCCCCCCCCCCTCTGTCTCTCATAGTGGGCATCGTAATCATGATTTACATTCAGCATTGCCCTCGTCACTCAATGGATTCACCTACTTGAGAAGATTGAGAAAGAGAGAGAGAAGTATTAAAATGCAAAAGTTAGTATTAAAATGCAAAAGTTATGACATGAAGGTGAATCATACAAAGCCCCGTGCAAAGCCATCCAGCTGACTTCATGTTACAGTGGTAGATGTACTGATGATGGTGATGATGATGATGGTAATGATGATGATGGTGATGATGATGATGATGGTGATGGTGATGATGGTGATGATTATGATAGTGATGGTGATGGTGATGGTGATGGTGGTGGTGGTGGTGGTGGTGGTGGTGATGGTGATCATGATGATCTAGATGAGATGATGATACTGAAAACACAAAACAAAACATTCATTTGCTGAGTGAAGTCATGTGTGTAGATTTTTTGTCCCCATGACCCAAATTTCTTGTAAAAACTCGCTGCATTATTGTAATTGTAGACATCATCTTTTACATGGTGCATTATTTCATTGAGATTAACAAACCACAAACCAGCCTTCCAGATATGAAGCAGCAGATAGAATTATCAGCCCTTACATCTCACTAACATTCAGCGAGGAGTTTATTTTCACGTATTAGAATTGTCAACTCATTTTTTTTTTTTTTTTTTTTAGGGGGGGGATTGATCGAGAGTATCGATCTCTACTGTGATAATAGCAGGTTCAACAATGGAACCAACTGTCTCGCGCATGTGTAGAACACCATTTTTTTTGTCTGATTAGTGTCATCTTAGTGTTTGCGCCGCATCTCTAAAGCTTGCTGGTAATACAGCAAGAATGCCAATAGCTGTCAAATAATAATAGCCAAGGGACTCATAATTTTGGAGACATCTCCAAAGCTATAGGATTCTTTCCTGTTAAAAAGACTCCACTGAACATTGTAATTTTCATCTCTCTTTTCTGTCTTTCTTTCTTTCTTTCTGTCCGTGTGTTTGTCTGTCTTTGTCTAATGGTGTGTTTGTTTTTCTGTCCTTCTGTCTGTGTGCATGTGATTGTAACTAACAGAGAACAACCCAGAGGTGAACAGCATGGCGGCCAACGCCAGCATAGGCGAAGCTAGCGTGTTGAATCGGGAGAGTACCAGCCACCTGGAAGTGGCCGGAGTCATCACCGACGACACGGTCAGCGACAGCGCCAGCACCCGGGCCATCGCCGGAGCGAGCCTCACCGGAAGCCTGTCCGGGAGTGGAGGGGTGGGGCCCCTCATCCTCAGTCAGCACAGGTGAGCAGAGGGAAGAGGAACAGTGATGACAGCTTGATGATGAGGGTGATGGGGATGTTGTAGTGACGACGACGATGATGATGATGATGATGGTGGGAAAATGGCGGAGATATCCAAAAACAAAGAGATCTTAATAAAAAGTGGGACCCACTCTTCTATTGAGACCACTTTGTTTTACTTTGTTTTACTTTGCTTTTGGATACCTAAGCCATTTCAAGACTACTTTTTCATCGAATTCCTCTTAGAATTGTATGTTCTTTCATCTTTCTTGAGTGGTTTCTAATTATCTCACAAAAATTTGCAATCTGAAGCCCCCCCCCCCCCATCTCATCCAAAAACCATACGATCCCTTTCTTGAAACCCTTGTTCAACACTCATATGATTTTCTTTTATTTGGTCAGAATGGATGTCCACGCTGAAGTTGTTGGGAAAAGACTGAGCCTAAGCAGTGAAGCGACCTTTGACACCTACAACGCAAGCTCAAACAGGGATGACAAAGGTATAGTGTGATATAAAGATTTATTTATTCATATTATACCTCGTAGCCCAAGGGCTAAATTGCCTATAACATTACAAATACTATTTACAGGCAAAATTCAAACCTTCACACAATTACAAAATATAACATATATTACATGTACATGTATGATAAAAAATGAGTGAGAAAATATTGTAAGTACACAAATCAATAGGTTGAACAATATCCAATATGTATGTAGCGTGCACAATAAAGACATGTTACACACTTCTGAAAACATACAGAACTGAAAAGAATTACTGTGGCGACTGATTTGCCTCCGCCATATCCCCCTATTCATCCAATAAAACTGCAAAACATCTAACCAAAGACAGCAATTTCACATTACTGATAATAACACCCCCACACCCCAAGGAAAAAACAAAACAAAACAAACAAGCATATTTTTTGAAATGTGATTGCACAACCCCCAAATATATCAACTATTTATATAAGTTTATATTTGTGATCCTTCACAACCTCTTATCCTAGAAGATATCAGTTACTATCAAAATCCTAATTGAAGGTTATAATTCTTCTCTTCAGGACAGGTGTCACATCCTGTCTATACCTCCAAACAAAGGAAGGATTATATTTGAGTTTATGCTTTTCCTTGTCCTTATGCATATTAGAAATAGAAATCTGCGATTGACTTACGAAATTTACCCTTATTTGAGGATGTTGATGGTATAAGATGAAGGTGAATACTCTTTCTAGCATGTTTTGATTTGCAGAGATACAAAATTGTTTCACCAGATTTCTTTTTGCTGTCAAAGATGCTTATCTGTGGTTGATGTAACTGACAGCTGTCTTGCTTTGTTTGTTTGTTTTTACTCCTCCCTGATGGACCAGATTACCAAAGTACCAGTTTCAGGAAAGGTGTTCCACACAGCAGCAACCCGCTCGAAGTTCATGTGGACATTGAGCGTACCTCCTACCCAAGCTCTCGCCACAACAGCGGGAGTAGCAACAGTACTGAGCACAGCATAGCGGGCCCCAGTGGCTCTTCCCGTTCTTGTGCAACCTCCATCCGTCAAGTGCCCGGCCTCGCCGAGAATTACAGTGACAAGGGTTGCACAGGCGATGTGTGGGAACTGAAAACAAGTGCCAATGTTCCCAGCCTGGCAGAAAAAGGGGCGGAGTCCAGTGGCCCGACCACCACGACAGCCAGTGCCATGCGGAAGTCAAAGAGCAAAGGGCGGTCCCGCGGTGGGAAGCGTAGCAGCGTCAAGATAAGCGACTGCATTTCGGAGGCTCCGTCGTACTCGTGCGCCGACTCTGTCAGCATTAACGACTCGCTCAACTCGGAGCTGAGCGCCGTCATCGCCGACAGCGAGCCGGAAACCAGCTCCATCTCCAACGTCGACTCCGCCTCTGCCCCGCCCGCTGGTGGTGGTGGTGGTGGTGGAACCAGCACCTCTGAGGGCAAACTGCGCAACGATCTCTCCAGTAGCACCAGCTCCACTCACGGCCTCTCGCCAAGCATCAAGGACAGCCTGTCGTCGCTGACCGAGGTGGAGAACGACCGTCCGGGGAGTGGGATGCTCGTCCAGGGAGATTCTCGTCACTCCTCCTCGGGTTCGGTCAACCTGTCGCTGGGCCGCGTCATCACCACGGACTTGTGATGAAACCTCCCTTCCCCTGCATCCCCTCCCCTCCCCACTTTTGCTCTCATCCCCCCTCCATCTTTCCTCTGTGAAAGTCAGAATACATCTCTAACTTTTTCCTAGAGAGCAATTTTATTATTGTTGTTACTTAGTTGAATTGTTGTTGTTTTTTCTTTGATGCATCTTTTGTAGTGCAGTCAGCAGAGAGGACTTGTGATGCTCACATTAAGTAAGTTTAGGACAAATTGTGGCTATTGTGGTGCAGGGAAGGATGCCCTCCTAGCGAGCAGCCTCTCGTTGCCATAGTAACTGTCTCTGTGTCTGTATGTGAGCGGAAGACAGAGTGTGTTGCCTCTCAGCGTCTGTATCGTACGTGTAAGGCAGCATCAATTATTCTATGTGTATCACTGTGTCCTGTGGCCATGTGCTGAAGTGTTGTCTTATAAACCATCTCTGGTTAGATTGAAATTATGTAAGAACATTATGCTAATTAGGGTGCAAAGTCACTGATCAATTATTATTCATGTGGTGTAAACATGCACGAGACTCCTGCCCTCAGAAACAAGACGTAAGCCAATATGTGCAGTGAGCAATATCAGGAATGGATCTGGGAGGTTCAGAGTGGTAGTGTGACTGTAGAATAATAGTCTCCAGTATTAGCTCGATCTCCCTTCATCTGTTGTTGTTGTTTTTTTTTCCTTTCTGAACGACTCAAGGTTCCAGTACGTGGAAATTTGTCCTAGAAATGACTGAACCAAATATAGTTAGAAACTGGCTTATGGAAGTATCAAGGTGGCATCACTTCTTCTGTGAAAGTAACGATAGAGATGTATGGTCGTATTTTCCATCTTCGGACAGAATTAGATTTAACAAGAATGCAGTGCTCCCTGTGGTAGTAGCATCATCAATTGGAGTTGATTTTCTGATGTGTTGGCAAGGCCTCAGCCGCAGCTCGCCTGGGATGGCGGTTGCCATGCCTACCCCTCCTCGAGGGTGTTGGAGCAATCAGCATGCATTCAGGTTTTGACTTGGCTGTGTCCTGGTTTATTTGACGCCCCATCCCCAAGTAATTCCAGCTACGCTCAAGGAGCCTTTGGGGGTTCTTGTCACAGAAGTCGAGAGTGACATGCCACTCATGTCCGCCCTCGACGTTAATTGAGATATTTGATGTCGTCATCTTAATGGCATGCCGAACAGTAATTTCATGCTTGTCAGTGAAGGCTCCTGAATAGCAAGACTTTCTAACAGGGGACATGCTAGCAAAGGAGAGAACAAATTGTCCCGTTGTCATGACAACTCAGTGATGACCTCCGTCTCTCTATTCCTCCATATCTGCCACTCTCTCTCTCTCTCTCTCTCTCTCTAATTGTTTGTCTCTGTCTACTGCTTTTAAAACTTTCTAGCCTTTGACACTAATTATGCCTTGTCCAGATATGATGACCGGTTGTAGAGGTAGCATTATTGCTAGGAGGGATGATGAATCTGCGCTCGTTAATGGCCTCAAGATGAAGAAGATCTGTCATTACCTAGACGGAATACGCCCACATATATCAAATTGTTTGCATAGGGCAAGTATTTTTGATTGACTGATATGGTTAGTCATCACAATGTCCTGTGTTATTCCCCTGCATGACTTACATAGATAGCAAACAGTGTCACATTGTCTCCTTGTTTGGGCACATTTCTTCTATTGTTCAATTCTCTGGGGGTCTGATAAATGAGATAATTCCATTCGTGTAATTTCTCATCGTTATGAAAGAAGTTTGTTTGTCACGAATTTATGCCGTGAATGGAGATACAATCTTCTCAAGTAGTGTTACTGTCGTTGAGTTTTCCTGGGAAATATCAAGATTAGAGCAATCAAGTGCTGACACTGTCAATTGTTTGAATGCCAAACACCTTCCCTCTATCATAGAAATCTCTTTGGAGAGAGAGAAAAAAAACCCAAAACAAAACAAAAGAAAACTTGTGCAATCTTGTCAATCAAACTTGTCCTTGTCATCAGGGGAAAAAAGTCTTTTTTTGTTTTTTGTTTTTTGTTTTTTTTTAAATGGAAAGTGGTAATTGCAATGTCCTTGTTAAGCTTTTGCTCAGACACTAAAAATTCTGCAAGCTGTCTGACAAGTGCGACTGCTATGCCGACAGCATGCTTATGAAATGTTTATCAACCTGTGTATCCACTTGAGAACAGCCCCCCCCCAAAAAAAAAAAAGTAGATGAATAAATAAAATATAAAGAGAAGATTTTTATGCAGTGTGTGGTTTAAATATGATATTTATTCTTAATATGTGTGCCTTGATCAGTGAAATTGTACCTCTGAAGGTGCAAATACGTTCCAGGAAGTTCTTTTGTTTTGGTTGTGTGTTATTTGTTATGAGCATTCTTGCTAAAGTAATGATCAGGTCATGGTTTCATTTTGTCATACACTTTCATAGTTATTCGCTCCTGGAACAATCCCATGTTAGAGTAGGTAGCAGACACAAGTTGATTGTCCAATATGGTAGTCTATTGTCTGTTTGAAAAACAAAACTAGCCAGTCAGATAACAGGAAACCTAGTATAGGCCCCCCCCCCCCACTTCATTTTTTGTGCCAGTTTCCTCACCTCACAACTCACACTTACCTCGAACAGAGGTACATTGTCTACCACCCATTTTTTATATCTCTGTCGGCAAAATATTCTATTCAGTGTCAGAAACTTTTACTCTTGCTGTTATACCATGGATGAAGGAATATATGAGTAAATTAGCAGCGTTGTGTCGTCTTTGGGTTTGTTTGTTTGGTTTGGTGGGGCTTTTTAGGTAAGTTTTAAGGAAAGATGATCTTTGAAGCCATGCAAAATACATTTAAAGAATACAAACTTTGTATCAACATTTCCTCAGTATATTTGGGCCAGTCAGCGAGTTTTTGCACGCAAAATAGAAATTTTAAATAGAACAGGAAGGTGATAGGATAGTAGCTGATATCAGAAATGCTGCTATTTTTCTTCTGTTTTCTTCATTTGAGACCAAGTTTTGATTTTGTTTTTTCTTCTGGGCTTGGATTTTGCTGTAATTTCAGTCTAAACCCCAAGCAAATTTGTTATTGAGAGGGTACTGACTTCCACAGTGCCCTGCACTGGATGTTAAACTGGCAGAACTCGGGCCAAATGAAGGAAGGGATATGGTCAATGGGTAGAGAGAATGATGCTGGGTGGCGGCACTTCAAAATGTCAATTTTTTTTCTCTCTCTCTCTTCGTGCCTAACTATTGTGGTGTGTTAAAAAGGAAGAGTAGTTTGATAAAGATCGCCCCCTAGAGCTGAATGTGGAAGAAGCTTCATGTGAGTGCAAGAATAGAGCTCCTTATTAGCATTTTATTGCTCTCTCTCTCTGTCTTTTTCTATCTCCTCTCTGCTTCCTCTTTCTCCTTCCATTATTCCTTCTTTTCTTCCTGACAGTTTTTCTCTCCTACTTTCTCTCCATCCTCCTACTTTCTCTCCAGCTTCCTACTTTCCAATATTATGAGTCGTTCTTAATGGAGCTGTGATTTTTCTTCTTTTTTTTTTTGAGTCATCGGCGGGGTGGGGGGGGGGGAGACTGAGCAAGGGTAACAGGTAGTCCTGCTGCGGGGCATGCAGGACAACCGTAGAGGTGGTTTGATTGCACGAGAGGGAAGCCTCAGCCGTCGCTGCATTCGTGTTTCAAGGAGGTTAACATCATTTTTGTGAGGGGCATGCGAATGTGTTCTCGTCTTGAATCTGTATTCTCAGTGGAGTGGTTTGTTCCGTGCAAAGTTTGGAGCTTGCCGAAGTGGAACAAAGATAATTTGACAAACAAATCCTAGCCTTGACTTTGAAATTTACTTGATTAAGGCTGCGTTCGAGCGCTCAAAGGCAAACTGAACCAAACCAAAGTACACCATACCATACCGTCCCGTACCATGCCAGATTAGGAACCGAACGTTCGAGGGCTCTGTGAAGATAGCGTGGCTGGTGAATTACTTTTGGACTCGAGTGGATGGGTCACACATTTTTTGAGCAACTAGCACATTCACCTCATGTGCATATGTTACATACAGGTGTCCCTCCCAAAGAGAATCAACTCTTTGCATCATGACGTCCACGCATTTTTCTCATGTCGACAGCTGATACGTACTGTACTTTTGGACCACTTTGCGTTCGAGCACTCTCGGGCTTGACATGATATGCCATGGTACTGTCGAAGCACTTCGGGACGTGGTCCACTTTTGGTGTGGTATGGTACAGTCTGCGGGAGCGTTCGCGTGCTCCATTGGCGCGGATGTGATATGGTATGGTACGCTTTTGGAGAGCGCTCGGAGGCACCCTTTGAATTGAAAAGGTGAGATTTATATGACAAAAAAAATTATAAGCAATTGTTATGTCTTTTGATCCAGCATAGGCAGTTAGTACTATAATTATCGTCAAAGACATGTTTTTGTATATAAGGTGTGATTATTTTGTCTTTTGTGTCTCTGTGTCACGTTTGTTGTCGATTTCTTTCGTAAAAATAATGTATGGACTCTACGAGTCACAAAATCAAATGGTAGCCTTAAATCTGAATCGTCATTTTTATGTTGCAGAAGATTATATATGGTTTCTGAATTGTCTATTTTTGTTTCACTGTGAAATGTTATCCCAAAGGACTGCAAATGCATCCAAAGTTTTGTTTGTCTTTTTTTTTTTACTTTGTAGGAAAGAGAATTGCTGTAAAAATAATATATCGTTATTAAGTGGAGAAATTGGAAAGAAAAATGCATAGTACTGGATGTATAAAGTATTTGTTTAATTGTGGTCACATAGACTACATATTTACCAGGTGATAGTATATATAAATATGTATATCATATATATGTATATATATATATATATATATCATACATATATATATGTATGTGTATATATATATATATATCTCCATTGTTTGTGAATGTAATATTCGTCAGATTTAGCATCACCACATTTCATGCAATTCTGGCTGAGGGTAAAAAGTGTCTTGTTCCGTTCGAGTGAAGTGGACGTCTACACAATGCAATGTCCGTTGTCCACTCCTCAGACCTACTCTACAAATGGCTCTCAGTCTCACTATTTCTGCTTATGTATTCAAATTTTCCAGAAGTGTCTAATGCATTCTTTAACTTCTCTGTGTTCGAAATCTAACTTCCTTATCAGGTTTTCTTTTTTCTTCTTTTTTTTTTCTTGTAACGTCTGTGCATTTTGCTAGTATTTGTATATGTTGGACACTTACCAAAAACAAAGTGAAAGAAAAGGAGTGAAAAAAAATCACTGTGTGATGTCATTGTTTGATATCAAATTTAAAATTGGTACATATTGTGATGATGGTCTCAGGATTGTTTAGGAAACAGAAAAACAAAAACAAAAAGAAAGAAAGAAGAAGCTATCAAAGCAAAAGGCATACTTTTTGCACGAAGTAGTGATTTCTGTTTTTCCTTTGATCTCATGGCACTGTGTTACAACCTGTTTTTAGCACTGTAGAAAAACAAAGACTATGATGTGAGCATGATGTACATGCCTGTGACATCTTAACCATTATATGTGAAATAAACTGTGCACTTTGCTATAGTGCACAGTGCTATAGTGCATTTCACATGATTTTTTTCTTCACACAGTGTATAAATGCACATGTAAGTATATTTCATGCAGGGAGTTGAAAATTTCACCTACGGCAAGATGCTGGTTTATCTAGATATGTATGCAGTCAAGTTTGGTTTTTTTTTGGTACTTTTTTTTTTTTTTGCGGGGGGGGGGGGGGGGGGTGAATGGAATGGACTATTGTAACAAACTTTAATAGCTGATATTTAGCTGTTTTAGTGTCTCAGTAAATTTGGAATGGAGCTTAATACCAGTGTTCTAAAATGATCTTTTGTCCAATATTTCCCAAACTGTTTAAAAGGTAAAAGTACAGGACTTGTATGAGAATGCAAGTACAGTACTTAAACACATGATTGTACATCAAGAGAGATATAATTTGTTCTGTCTGCCGTTGAGACATTTAAGCACCATACTAGCCATTATAAAAGAACCGTGTTTCAAAAGAAGACCTCACTATGTGTAATTATTTTAAGTCCTGTAAGTGGTTGATGGATGTTTTCTGAGTTTGGCAAAACCGTGTATAATTCAGTCCCATTCAGCTGTATTCATGTTAGCAACACTTACAATAACCTGTAATTTTGTCACCAAAAGCAAACAAGAGGGAAAAACACATGGGGAGTGTGTGCAAGTGTGAATGTACACACTCATGGAGGCTTGATTCAGACATGTACAAGTCCATAGTGGGGGATGTGTGGCCTAGTGGAAAAGACTCCTGACTTACAAGTCTGTGGTTCCGAGTTCAAAACTCGTCAAGAGCTGACATCCTTGGAGATGTTTTTACCCATCATGTCCCTATCCGGCAGCGCTGCATGGGTAATATTAATGGCAGGGTCCTCTGACAGAACAGTGGCTACACTAAAGAGGCTACCCTGGATAAAGAAGACCGAAGTAATATTTTGTAGTTTCCATTGTTTGTATATTTGTTTGTGTGTATTTTCTTTATCACTGTAGCAGTGGCATATCATATCTGCTCAGAATTGTCAATGGAATTGTACAACTAAATCGTGACAGGTCTTTTGCTGAAAGTTATTCACCAGCACTTACCGATACAGTAGTGCACTCACATAAATACATGTATGAAAAAAAGAAAAGAAACACAGATTACCTTAATGTGCTTGTATACTAACTGCAGTTACGCTTGGCTTGCTTTACAGCAAGTTTAGAAGCTTGTAAGTGATTTTTTTCAGTAACCTATTTTTGTACCCTGCCCCCCCCCCACAAAAATATGATTGCTATTCCTTTTTTTTTTTCTCCTTCCACTTTATAATACTAAGATGCTACTCTTATAGGGATATGAATGAGAGTTTAGCGCACAGAAAACCCCCACATTGTGCACACTGCCCAAAGTCCCTGGCACAGAAAAGGGTAAGATGTGGAATGAGATGTCATTACAGAAAAAATAAAAAGTTAACCCTGATTAAAACTGGGCCACTATGAGCTGCATGTAACATGCTCTGTTGACACGCTATGATCGAGGTAATGCGAAGCATAATGTCTGTACCACCAGAAGATGACCACTTTGTAGCATTTGAGGCTAGTCACCATCTTAAACTGCATCTCAGACTTGCATTTTGGACATAGCAGTATTTATTTGCTAGGCAATGGAATCTACCTGGGATAAAGAAGAAAAGATTATACTTTCATGAGCCTGATTTTGATTTTTATGTATTGTATCTCGAATTACTTTTTGTGTTTTGTTTTTTCTGAAAATTAATGCAGAAGACATTGTATGTCTTCAAAAGAAATCCCACATCATACTAAGATTCTATGATCTATTACAACTGCAACATTTCCTTTTCCCCTTTTGTCAGTTGTCCCGCACCAACCAACACAATCGCTGGTTTAAATCTTCGACCAGCAGTTTTACATGAGGACGTCGCAGATTTATTTGATAGTTTTTGTTCAAGTCACCATTTTCTTTTCTCCTCTCTGTGGTCAAAATACATTATACCTTGATTGTTGTGTTCATATATTCTCTGTATACAGACATATGGTTTATTTACCATCATCTCTTGTTTTGGGTTTTTTTCATATGCGAATCCCAGATTAATTTTTTTGATGAACATTGCATGTAATTGCTTGATTATTATTTTTTTTTTTGTTATTTTGGTTGATTTTTTTTAAAATATAGTTTTAATGACAGCAGCATCTGAAACAGTATGGATTTTGTGTCTTAAACTGTGACTTGTATCGAATGGACACAATGCTTTTGTGTGTTTCTCCGTTGTTTGTACTTTACAACACTTGGACGCATATTTTCACGGGTTATGGTGTGTTGATTTCACAGTTGTCATCTTTGTAGAGTATGTGCTTTCGTGCAAAACAAGACAGAAAAAAAAAAATCATATCAAGTGAAAAATAAGCCGAGATAATTATAACGAATAAAGTGAATCTTACAAATCGATGTATTAATTTTAAAGAAATACAAATCTTGTGAAACCAGTCAATGGATAAAGCTGTGTGTTTTGGTCTTTCCTTAATGCATCTGGTTGAATGGGATTAGTAAAGTGAGGAATTATGTGCGAATGTGATAGAAGAAAGTGTGAGAGTGGTAGAGGGTAGTGAAGATAAAGATTAGTGAAAATAAAGATTATGTGAAGAAAGATTATGTGAAGAAAGATTATTGGAGATAGAGATTAGTGATGATAGAGATAAGTAGAAATAGAAATAAGTGAAGAAAGATCAGTGGAGATAGAGATTAGTAAAGAGGGTTTAGTGAAAGATAAGTGGAGACAGATTACTGAATATAGCGATTAGTGAATATAGTAGTAGAGATAGAGATTAGTGATTATAGAGATAGAAAAGAGAGTTTTGTGAGAGATTAGTGGAGACAGATTAGTGAATATAGTGGTAGAGATAGAGATTAGTGATTATAGAGATTAGTAAAGAGGGTTTAGTGAGAGATAAGTGGAGACAGATTAGTGAATATTATAATATATTATATTAGCATATTACATTATAATATTAGTAACATTTGTGAATATAGTAGTAGAGATAAAGATTAGTGAGGTAGACATTAGTGAAAATAGAAATTAGGGGAGATAGAGAATAGTGGAGATTAGAGGAAAAGATTGGTAAAAGGGAGGTAATTTCTGCTTTGCTCGTAACCATACTATATACATTGTAGTACAATAAATTTGTGTATTTTCATGCACTCGCGATACACAGCATCACACATAACATGGAAATATCAGCACACAAATTCACTCAAAAAACAAGGTAGGTTTTGCCCTCCAGTACATTTTATTCTTTTATACAAGGTATATAATACATTTCATATATTCATGAGTTGTATAATGTAAATGATACAAAAATCATGATTTTTATTCTCACAAAAGGATTCTTTAGAAAAAAAAAATCTGACATTACCGAAGACGACGCATATCCGTCATGTTAGATGGATTTGAAGTATGCAAGGGTGTAACATAACAGTGGACTCCAGTTATAACGAAGTCCTCGGGACCGGCAGTTTTCTTTCGTTATACTGAAATTTCGTTATAATCGAACAAATAATCAATAAACATACAGAGTGTATAATGTTGCGGTCTGAGTTTTTACTTCGTTGTAAGCCAGAATTTCGTTATAACCGTGTTCGTTTTAACGGGAGTGCACTGTATGCTAAAAAGACAAATTTAGATGTGTCTGAATGGACACCAAGGGAGAACGCAAAAACTAGTTTGAGAGAGATAGGTTATGACAGATACAAATTAATAAAATAGTTACGATAATCTTTGTATTGTTGTAGACAGAAGATAAGGTTCACATTTCATTCTCTGCATGAATCTTTTCCTCAAATTTCAGAAATTCTTGTTTGTGCACTCTGACATGGTGTACTGTGTGGTCCTCTTCTATATTTGCATGCAAAATTGCATTATAGATATAGTAATAACTCATTGTATACACTGTAGTCACATTTCATAGTATATTCAAGACAGGTATAGTATGTATGAAGAAAAAATGCTGTATAACACCCTGTCTTTATTGGTAAATAGAACAAAACAAAAAATATGCTGACAAAAAGTAGACCAGGTTCATGGTCTTATTCTGGACACATGGTAGGGAGTACACACATACATACACACACATACAGCTGTATATTCAAACATACATACATACATACATACACACATACACACATACACACGTACATGAATTATATTTGTGTACCATCCAAATTTCTTCTTTTTTTATGTATGAAATGTGACTCAAGTCAGTACATCTCACGTTGAATTGAACAGGTTTCATCATGTTACACTTCAGCCTTGGCATGCTTGGGGTTCTATATGGAGTTGAATATAAACACGTTCTTAAGCTCTCTATTATTATTTACGAACATAATATAAAACCCGCAGAAATCCTAATGAAATGTGAAATCTCAACTCCCTATGATTTGACTCTTCACGAATCAAAATCATGCCTTGTTATCACGAGTATGTATAGGCCGATACATTTCAGAAAAGGTGGTTTCCATAATTCATTTTCCTTTATCATGCCTATTCTCAGTTTTGATGACGCAATACGAATATTACACTTTAGATCCCCTTTTCACTTGTATTCATCGAAGAGCACCGAACTTCTCATCCGCAAACTCCCCTTCCAGCGACTTGTTCGTGAGATTGCTCAGGATTTCAAGACCGAGCTGCGCTTCCAAAGTTCTGCTGAGGCAATACGAATATTACTTGCTTGATGACGCAATTGAATATTATTTGCTACAAGATTCTGATTGATGAGTATCGTTCCATCTCCCAGCCAGATACTCCCGGCTCACTGCGGAGGATACTTCGGGAAAAAGTAGAAGCGCTTTCGCATCCCCTGGCTCTCGTACGCCGGTGTCATGCGGACCTGGAACCGGCGAGCTCCGGCCTCTAAAGGGGTATGCCAAGTCTTGTAGTGCTCCGTCACAAGGCACGTGACCTTTTGCGGATGCGGAACACAGATTTGAAAAAAAAAGGAAGGTAGAAATTTGAGACGGAAGATGATGAAGAGGAGAAGGTAAATGAGATGGATGGGGAGATGGGTGGAGAGATAGAAGGAGGAAGGGAAAGGAAGGAGGAAGAAGGGGAGGAAAAGAAAATATGTTATCAAAGTAATAGTAATTAGTATCAATGGAGTTAGTGGTAATCGTAATAATCGTAGTACATGAGGTATAGGAAGAAGAAGAAAGAGGAGGTGGAGAATTAAAGAAAAAAAGCTTGATCATGCAAATGCACCACATTGTGATACCCAACTGCAATAACTACTAAACATCAATGACACTAAATACAACAGAATCTTAGTGGATGACTACCGGTATTCTTGATTGTACATGTATAGACATATTTAATGTTTGTCAATAACAGACCTCCCTCGACAACACTTGACTCTGTGGATGCGACATTTCGTGTATTCCCTCCCTATTCACCAAGTATTATTTCCACTACACAGTGTGCCACATTCCTAAATGTTGTTGGTTAGATTAATGCCATAATTCACAGGATGAGACGGTAAGACGCTGGCGGGGGGGGGGGGGGGGGGCTGTGGCATGAGGGATTGGGATTCTTCAAACGGCAGTTCCGATTTCGAGCCCTGCAACGTGCTTATATGTCCTACTGTGGCACTTCTATTTTTTCGCCGATTATGTCCCTATTGACCCGTGTGTAAAAATACAATACATACTTGGCAGTGGTGCGATGGGATAGTTATTATGGTAGAGTCTTCTGTAAAAACAGCGATAGCACTGAAGAGGCTATCCTAGGTTTAATAAGATCGTCATTCAATTGATGTATATCTATATAAACTCAGACTCTTTTAGGATCAATTGAGACCCACCTTTCTCATTAGCTCGTGGAGATCGTCCACGTGCGCGTTGGCAAGGAAAACCTCGGCGAGAGCCTGGACGAACCACGTCCCCTGAGACGGGACCCGAATTGAATAATAACCTTAAGTCGGTCCGATGTTTGAAGGAAAGACAAAAGAAAAGAAGAAGAGAAAATACAAAATATGAGTAAAAAAATCAATAACTATTCATATATTGTCATAATTATTCTGATTATGGAACAGAGTCGAGTGATTAGATATTGAGGCATGGTATTAACTTGCTCTAATATAAAAGAATGCGAAAAGGAATTAAATCGGAAGCAATCTTGAATAAATTTTCAAGTCTGAGTTTGCATTGTGAGGAAATCCTGCGGGAACTGAATTCATAGTCTTCTGCGCCTTAACAACCTGATAACGCGAGATGCCGGCGGTCATGATATACATGTACTGTCGATCGTATCCAGCAAACGAGTTTTTTCATTTTTATTGCATTTCTTTTAATGACTTTATTGTAAAAATACAAGTACGATGACTGCGATATTATGACTATTTTGACAAAGGTTATCCCATTCCTGTAGCACTGTTCTCCCAGCAGTGCCCCAAAGGCCCTGAATGTATTATCAATCACCAAGCCTTGCCTTGCATCCTGGGTCTACAAGAGTAGGCCTACTCTTGGAAAATGTCTTCTTCACGATCGTTTGCAACGGGCGGGATTCAAACTCGGCACCTCCCATTGTCGAGTCTAACGCCTCATTCACTATACACAAAAGAGCCCCGACTAACGATAGTTTGAATTCTGTACCAGTCCTTACAGAGACTTTATGTAATGCAGACGCATGTTGTGCTGATTTATAATGATTATCTTGTATACAATGTATCTTATTATAATTTCTCTACTCTTTTTTCCCTTCATATTACTTTGATATGGCCACAATGAAAAAAAAAAAACCTCAACAAAACAAAACAAAACAAGACAAAACACCTTCTTAACCAAGATTCTGTCAGTGACAACTGGCATCTGTCAAAATATGGTAAACTTATAATTAACAAAAGACATTGAATCTGATACCTCCCCTTAGAATGGGTATAACTTGCATGTTTCCATGTAATGTCTGTTTTTTTTTCATCATAATTACCTGTAACATGAAAACATGCTCTTCACGCTTCCTCGAGGGGAGGGTGCATACAATGTTTTTTTTTTTAATTAATCACAATTAGTTCTTTGCCACTGGCTGTGTGTGGCGTATTCAAGTAATCTCAATAAAGATGTAGCAAATAATTTGGCACACAGTTGAAATAATATTCTTTCGGCCACATTCGTCGTGATCGGGGTATTATGAATCAATACACGTTAAAATGCATTTGCATCGTAAAAGTCCATTTCAAGTGGCAAAATGACTGCACGTGTCATATTAAGGTTATGGAGAATTATTATATACATCTGTAGGCTACATACATCTTCATTCCTTACCATTCGATGTTGCATTGGCCACGAATATATCGGTGTTGTTGGGCAGTTCCTCACCGCGGCCGTCAACTTCGAAGTCGTTCATCACTCGAGGCGTATCGAGGTCCAGTGTCATCGGGGGAGCTGGTTGGGACCTCAGCACATTGTCGACATCGAAGTCTGACTCTTCACGCCTCGTCTTCGTATTCGACGTCAGTGCGTCAAGCTCGTCTGCGTTGAGGGTGAATTGAGCTGTCGATATTGACAAGGATATTATAATATTATTATCATCATTATCACTTTTATCACTGGTATAACTACCACACGTACAACTTATACCCCTACTACTACTGTACGTTTATACTGTTTCGGACGGTTTATTTATTTCATTTTTCCATCTGAGAAGATGGCTGGATATCCCATATTTAGCTGCACTGTTATAGCTGCTCTTCCATGGGGGTCCAGTTGGATGTGAGGCGAGACTACTTTACCGACTTACGCACTCTGCTCTTTGCGAAGAATGAATGAAGCGGGATCTTTTGCGCGCATGAGTTGTGACTCTCCCACACACGGTACCTTCATTTAAAGGTAGGGGATACCTTTTACAGACCTCCCAAAATGCAGCAAAACATTAAATATGAACCTCAGGGGACTTGTTTAGGCCACTGCTGAGAAATTTGGAAGTCAACAGTTATCTACAATTTGAATAATGCACAAAACTCAACTACATGTACTCAGTAGTTCTGTGTGTCAGCCACACTTAAGCCTTTTTGTTGCAGTCTTCTGTATTTTTTATCTATTAACACAAATCTTAGAGTATAAGAGCTGATGTAATAACATATAGAGTGTGTGGCAAGAATGTATATAGAAATGTTTGTAAGTTTTGATGAACTTTCTTCACAAAATATACATGATGGACACACATGCAGTGCATGGGTCTGCAAAGGTAGCCTAGTAATGTACTGGAATTTACGGTGAGCCCCGAAAAAAAATTCAATTCAAAATCTAACGGTCAATAAAAATGTACTAAATGTTACCTTCCACTTTCAATACTTTATGGGAGTTTCTAAAATAACACTCTCTTCAACATACCACTGTATTTATACAACTCTTCATTTGAGGCATGCAAATGGGATTCCCTACCTTTAAAGGGTGTGTACAGTTCTGGTCGAGGTGAGGATTTAGCTTTTAACGTTTTGCAAGATATACAGAAACCACTCTATGAGATGTCAAAGAGCATGCAATTCTAAGGGGTATCAAAAGTTTATTTGATGAAAATCGGTTTTGAAGTGGCCGAGATATCCAAAAACAATGTGAAACAAAGAGCTCCTAATAAAGTTGTGGCCTGTAGTCTTTTATTATTATTACTTTTTAGGAAATCTCAGCCATTTGAAAATAAATTTTCATCAAATAAACGTTGAATCCTTCTTGAAATTACATGCTTTTTCATATTTCACAAGAGGTTTCTCATTATCTCACTTAGGAATGTAAAAAACATGAATCCTCACCTCCACCAGTATTGTACAGCCCCTTTAACCCTAAAAAGACTGGGCTTTGGTAGCTCGAAAGACTGGGGGGGGGGGGGGGGGCTAAAGGGCCCCCCTTAAGATCTCGGCCGTGGATCGGTAGTGTGCGATATAATCTACAAGATCGTATATTTAAATTTTCCAAGACAGTCTTCTTTTATTATATTTTGATTAATTACGCTAATTTGTGCGGGAAATCAGACTTTTTGATCTAAATCAGTAAATAAAGCTCCAAAAGTGCTCATTTTGGGTCTAGATATTCTTTGTGGCATTCTTAGCAAATGTACTTGAAAAAAAATCAGTATCAAAATTGATTTCTTATTCATTTTATTGTTTTATGAATTTCTTATGTATTTCTCTGTTTTTTGACCTTTTGTTTTTGTTGTTTTTTTTCATCAAAATTTGTGGCAGACCATTTTTGAAGCATAGTACTACTAAAACAAATTAATTTTAGCCATTGAGAGTAAAAATAAGCATATTTATACGAACCATGTGAAAAAACTCAATTTGTATTGACTTTGTACACAAAGTCATATTTTTGAGCCATTTTCGGTCTCACGTGCATGTACAAAAAGTTATGTAACTTCAGAACCGTACCCCCGAGCGTCACAAATTTGGTGTCAAAATGTGCGGAAACTCGAAAGAAAAAAAGTCATAGAGCATCGCGGCGAGAGCATTGCGTGTTGCAGAGTAATCGCGCGAAATGTCGAGGGGGGGGGGCCCTTTTAAGCCCCCCCCCCAGTCTTTTTAGGGTTAATGTCCTATATAAGTTGCCTCTTACAAAAGTGGGGACGGTATGATTACACACAACATTGATCAGTAAGATTAGGGAATCGAACCCGGGTCCTTTTGATCTGGAATGAATCTTTAGTGCATTGGTCGGTAGTTACATGACAGTTTGTTTGTTTGTTTGTTTTCTTACAATTTCTGTCTGTCTGTCTTTTTTTCTTTTTTTTTGGGGGGGGGGGGGGCTCTCATGTCAAGCTGTCACAAGCGTGGAATATTAGCATTATTTACGATGGCTTTAATTTGGCCCAGTTGTTGGCAATTTTCTTCTTTAAAAATGTGGCAATTTTACTCACTTCCTCTGCATGCCTGGATAAAGATCAGTTTCGGCTTGCCCAGCAGGGCTTTACAGTTTCGTCCACTCAACATATCCTTGATCTCGTCGATGGACACGATACATTTGTCGGTCTTGGTTGCGTCTGTGCCGCTCACACCACGTTCGTTACCGTGGCTCATCAGGAAGAAACAAGCGGAACTGTGTTTTTCTGCGCCATCTTTGTTGATTTCCTTGACAGTCTTTTTAATCGATTCCTTGATTTCCTGAAAAAACAAGAAGACAACTGGTCAAAAGTGTTTCTGCAAGAAACGTACACGAGAAAAGAAAAATTATAACAAAAAAGAATCTTATAGGAGGCCTCCGGATGATTTTCAGACTTTTACATATTGATGAACAAGTATAAATTGGTTACACGATGGGTGCAGACTTTCAGACTTTGTAGTGATTGGGATGATCGAGGAATAGGAGTGTTTTAAAAATTTATTACAAATCACATTGAACAAGGATGATGACATGGCAGCCTCACAACAGGAATGCATGAGTTGGGGCTCAAGGAAGCTGAATAAAAGAAGGCACGCATAAATTCTACACATTTCTGAAATATGTGAGGCTCCTACACGTCATCATCTTTGTTGAGTGTAATTTGTTTCGGGATTTCAAAGTACTGATTTCTCTGTTCAAGGACCACAGTAAATTCCACAAATCTATACATGGAGCTGTTGACTTATGTACTACAGGATTTGAAAGCATGAAAATCGCCTGGTATGCCCCTTTAAATCTGTGTTGACTCAGTTGCGCTTCAGGATTTGCCAGTTCGAAGTTATGTACACATGGGTACGAATGACCTTTCCTTTTCTCAGTTGGTTATACCCCTATTCTACACAGATTTTCTCTCTTCATGCACTCATCGGAAGCAGAGTATATCGCTTCCGGCCACCCACCGAAGTGTATCGGATCGCAGTCCGATGAATCCGACCTGTGTTGTTCGACTATCAGGACAGTGTCAGACATGTCGGGCGGTGATCCAATGAGGCAAGATCGTCCGATGAGGATCACGTGCGAGATGTCTGACACCTACCTAATAGTCGACCAACCAATTTGGATTCATCAGACTGCGGTCCGACACACTTCGTTGGGTGGCCGGAAGCTGCAAATATTGCTTCCGATGAGTGACCGATGCGAAAAAAAAAAATCTCTGTGGATCGAATGAGGGTATTACGAACTTCATTCGTTTTCAAATCTACGTAATGCATAAGCGCTCGCCGTAACAGTTTATGGAATCATCGTGTAGACCAGGTGACCAGTGGTCCGTCAATTCATGGCAGAAATGTTTCGTTTGAAAAGTTATACCCGATTTATGGCGAGAAAAGGGAGGAACCCCTCTGTGCAACTCACGTCTTTCTTCAGATTGTGGTGTACCACCGGCTTGTAGCCGAGCTGGCTGAAGACATGTTCAGCGTTGCAGACGTCGATCTCCGACCCTCGTCTCAACCCTCCTTCGTCCTCGGGAAAGTTAGGGAATTTTTTGTTGTTTAGGATGTAGGCCACGCCCTTGTCCGACGATGTCCACGTGTTGTATGTCTAAAACCGTGGGAACAAGCGATATCAAGAGACACAGGAGTGCTCGACAATATGTATATATATTATTTTATGTATGTATATATACATATATATATATATATATATATATATATATATATATATATATATATATATATATATATAGATAATATAAACATACATGTGTATCAGATGAGCGAGATAGTTCTCTTTCCATGTATATAAGATAGAGGCTTATAGTACTTTAGACTTTTCTTTTTAGATAAGAAGAATCCCTTTTTTGCGTTCTTCGAAAAACACTATACTTGCATTCAAAACCCTAAATCACCAATCTTAATTCAAAACATTAGTTCCCTTGACGTAATACTTTGATATGATATTAACTTTGAAAAAAGCGAAGGCTTAGATTAGTTTGATTTAAGTTGTTCGATTTGTTTCCACTGTCGATTTTCATCACAACTTGAGGTTGACATATCATAGTTTCTGGTTAAGAAACAACATGTTACTATCTCCAATTGTAAAAAAAAAAAAGAAAAAAAAAAGAGAGAATTAGGAAATAAACTGCAAAAGATATGGAATTACAGTCTTGTGTCGTTTTTCTAATTTGTTGTGTTAAGTTTTCACCAAAGATTACATTTTTGGGGTCCAGGTCTGAAGGACGAGGGGTCGCCTCTGGTAGTAACGTATCTGTGTAGTAGCCATCGACGTCGGGCTCGACATCGGGTCGTTGGCCGGCTGCCGTTGTCGTTTGGATTCGGTAATAAAGATTATATAATAAATACGTTTATGTAGATCCATTCATTAAATGTACTAAAGTCAATCGAAATGCTTTCTTAACATTTCCCGGATGACGCAAGTGAAGTCATTATTCAATGTACACCTGTTTCTTATGGGCAAACTTCGATACGGAGAATCCCATACGTTTGTGAATTAGTTCTATGTTGAGCATGCAAGCCCAGATTTTTGTGGTTATCAGGCGCATTACCTCATGTTAGAATTCGCAAAAGAATACACAAAAGTTGCCTATATCTTTACATTAATTTCTACCGACTCCGTCAGTGTGTCAGTCGAATAGACCCAGGAAATAATATATCATATGATTTATTGCCAAACTTCATTTTATCTTAAAATCAAGTTCTAACTACAAAAGTCAGAAAAGAATGATGGACATAACACACATTTAAAACGTTCCTCTCACTTCCTGATTTACCAAATCACGCCATTCATCGAAGTTTTGTGACGGGACATTCTATTCTGTTCTTTTTCTTTTTTATATTCTTCGACGTCTGTTTTCCCTAACTTCATAGATTGTCCTTCCTTTCAAGTTGGTAAATTCCAAGTGAGAGTTTATCTCATATCAGCAATTGGGAATCTACACCCTACAAGCTATGTTTCTATGTAGATTCCTCATATTTCACATGTTCAATTGTCTTAATCACTGTATTTGGCAATCATTCACCCATGTATTTCTTTATGTTTAGGGTTTATTTGTTGAAACGTGGAATATGGAACAATAAAACAAACAAACAAACCAACAAACAAAGTGTTTGTTATTGTTTCTTTCATGAGACCGACATGAAGTGATACCATGATTGTAGTCCGCCATATTGACTCAATGGTCATGATAGTCCATACCATGGAGCTAAACTGGATTTGCACGGTTGCACAATTTCGCTGGGAACAGGGCAATGATGTGCGTTCATTGCTACCACGAGCTGACGAGGTTGTGGTACAGTTTGGCCGTAACAATTTGTACGAAGAAGGCTCAATAACCGTCAGCAATGAAACCTGCCTTTTGCCCTGAATGTATTATGTCAATGGCTTTGAAATAAAGGTCCACTATGAGTCGTTCGACATACTGCAACCTAGAAACTTCTTCTATATATTTTCCTATTAAAGCCATATTTGTAGTTGAAAAAAAATATCTTCGTCGTCAGTAAAATGACGTACTATTCCATATGACTCGATACACACT